>NC_048565.1:89666595-89679095 GCF_013265735.2 Oncorhynchus mykiss | reverse complement strand
ACAATACAGTACAGTACAGTACAGGACATAGTGACTAACTAGAGCAGTATAGTACAGTACAGTACATACTGACTAACTAGAGCAGTACAGTACAGTATAGAACAGTACAGTATAGTAAATACTGACTAACTAGAGCAGTACAGTACAGTACAGTACAGTACAATATAGTACAGGACATAGTGACTAACTAGCACTAGTACATAGTGACTAACTAGAGCTAGTACAGTATAGAACAGTACATAGGAACTAACTAGAGCTAGTACAGTACAGTATAGTACATATAGACTAACTAGAGCAGTACAGTACAGTATAGTACAATACAGTACAGTATAGTACAGGACATAGTGACTAACTAGAGCAGTATAGTACAGTACAGTACATACTGACTAACTAGAGCAGTACAGTACAGTATAGAACAGTACAGTATAGTATAGTAAATACTGACTAACTAGAGCAGTACAGTACAGTACAGTATAGTATAGTATAGTACATACTGACTAACTAGAGCTAGTACAGTACATACTGACTAACTGGAGCAGTACAGTACAGTATAGTACAGTACAGTATAGTATAGTACATACTTACTAACTAGAGCAGTACAGTACAGTACAGTATAGTATAGTATAGTACATACTGACTAACCAGAGCAGTACAGTACAGTACATACTGACTAACTAGAGCAGTACAGTACAGTACAGTGTAGTATAGTATAGTACATACTGACTAACTAGAGCAGTACAGTACAGTATAGTACATACTGACTAACTAGAGCAGTACAGTACAGTACAGTACAGTGTAGTATAGCATAGTATAGTACATACTGACTAACTAGAGCGGTACAGTACAGTACAGTATAGTATAGTATAGTATAGTATAGTACATACTGACTAACTAGAGCCAGTACAGTACAGTACAGTACATACTGACTAACTAGAGCAGTACAGTACAGTATAGTACATACTGACTAACTAGAGCAGTACAGTACAGTATAGTACGTACTGACTAACTAGAGCAGTACAGTAGAGTACAGTAGAGTACAGTACAGTACATACTAACTAACTAGAGCAGTACAGTACAGTACAGTACAGTACATACTGACTAACTAGAGCTAGTACAGTACATACTGACTAACTAGAGCAGTACAGTACAGTACATACTGACTAACTAGAGCAGTATAGTATAGTACAGTACAGTACAGTATAGTACAGTACAGTATAGTACATTACAGTACAGTATAGTACAGTACAGTATAGTACATGCTGACTAACTAGAGAAGTACAGTACAGAATAGGACATACTGACTAACTAGAGCAGTACAGTACAGTACAGTATAGTATAGTACATACTGACTAACTAGAGCAGTACAGTACAATATAGTATAGACCTGTCATTGACCTGTCATTCATATTGCTCTGATCCTGTGTCTGTGTTGTCACATAGATGACCTGTCATTCATATGGCTCTGATCCTGTGTCTGTGTTGTCACATAGATGCAGGCAGAATGTGTCTCTGATCCTGTGTCTGTGTTGTCACATAGATGCAGGCAGAATGTGTCTCTGATCCTGTGTCTGTGTTGTCACATAGATGCAGGCAGAATGTGTCTCTGATCCTGTGTCTGTGTTGTCACATAGATGCAGGCAGAATGTGTCTCTGATCCTGTGTCTGTGTTGTCACATAGATGCAGGCAGAATGTGTCTCTGATCGCCATATATTGGCACGTTTTGAGGAAAAATCTATTGAATTAGCAAACTGGACCAACGGTGACGAGGAGATCTCTTAAGTATGCTTCCAACTTTTCTACTGTCTGTTCTGCTGACTCAGTAGAAATCAGAATTACATTGTGTGTAAGTCCAAAATGGTCCCCTATTCCCTATATAGTGCTGTACTTTTGACCAGACTCCAAAGCCCTACATAGAGAATAGGTTGTCATTTTGGACACTACCCTAGTGATTTTGTAAAGTGAGCTAAAAAGGAAGAATGGATAATTAGATTTTTGTACAAATGAATTAAACATCGTAGCTAGCTGCCAATCGGCCCATTACGAATACAGGAACGGTAAATCATCATTTCAACACGTTGCGTTATGTTATTACTACTGAATTATACTGCGGGTCCTATTCACTACCTTTGACCTGGGCCATTAGAGATCTGGTCAAAAGTAGGGCACTATGTAGGGAATAGGGTGCCATTTAGGACTCAGCCTATGTTTGCTTGTTTAGAATTGGATTATTTGTCAAATCTTTAGTATTTTTATTTATTACATTTTTTTATGTAACTTTTATTTAACGAGGCAAGTCAGTTTAAGAACTAATTCTTATTTTAAAATGACGGCCTACCAGAAGGCAAAAGACATCCTACGAGGACGGGGTCCTGAGATTAAAAAATAAATAAAATAAATGAAATAAAAAACATATAAATATAGGACAAAACACACAACACCACAAGAGAGACAACACAACACTACATAAAGAGAGACAACACAACACCACAAGAGAGACAACACAACACTACATAAAGAGAGACAACACAACACTACATAAAGAGAGACAACACAACACTACATAAAGAGAGACAACACAACACTACATAAAGAGAGACGACACAACACTACATAAAGAGAGACAACACAACACTACATAAAGAGACAACACATCACTACATAAAGAGAGACAACACAACACTACATAAAGAGAGACAACACAACACTACATAAAGAGACAACACATCACTACATAAAGAGAGACAACACAACACTACATAAAGAGAGACAACACAACACTACATAAAGAGAGACGACACAACACTACATAAAGAGAGACGACACAACACTACATAAAGAGAGACAACACTACATAAAGAGAGACAACACAACACCACAAGAGAGACAACACAACACTACATAAAGAGAGACAACACAACACCACAAGAGAGACAACACAACACTACATAAAGAGAGACAACACAACACCACAAGAGAGACAACACAACACTACATAAAGAGAGACAACACAACACTACATAAAGAGAGACACCACAACACTACATAAAGAGAGACAACACAACACTGCATAAAGAGAGACGACACAACACTACATAAAGAGAGACAACACAACACTACATAAAGAGAGACAACACAACACTACATAAAGAGAGACGACACAACACTACATAAAGAGAGACAACACAACACTACATAAAGAGACAACACATCACTACATAAAGAGAGACAACACAACACTACATAAAGAGAGACAACACAACACTACATAAAGAGACAACACATCACTACATAAAGAGAGACAACACAACACTACATAAAGAGAGACAACACAACACTACATAAAGAGAGACGACACAACACTACATAAAGAGAGACGACACAACACTACATAAAGAGAGACAACACAACACTACATAAAGAGAGACAACACAACACCACAAGAGAGACAACACAACACTACATAAAGAGAGACAACACAACACCACAAGAGAGACAACACAACACTACATAAAGAGAGACAACACAACACCACAAGAGAGACAACACAACACTACATAAAGAGAGACAACACAACACTACATAAAGAGAGACACCACAACACTACATAAAGAGAGACAACACAACACTGCATAAAGAGAGACAACACAACACTACATAAAGAGAGACAACACAACACTACATAAAGAGAGACGACACAACACTACATAAAGAGAGACAACACAACACTACATAAAGAGAGACGACACAACACTACATAAAGAGAGACAACACAACACTACATAAAGAGAGACAACACAACACCACAAGAGAGACAACACAACACTACATAAAGAGAGACAACACAACACTACATAAAGAGAGACAACACAACACTACATAAAGAGAGACAACACAACACGACAAGAGAGACAACACAACACTACATAAAGAGAGACAACACAACACTACATAAAGAGAGACAACACAACACTACATAAAGAGAGACAACACAACACGACAAGAGAGACAACACAACACTACATAAAGAGAGACAACACAACACTACATAAAGAGAGACAACACAACACTACATAAAGAGAGACGACACAACACTACATAAAGAGAGACACCACAACACTACATAAAGAGAGACAACAACACACTACATAAAGAGAGACGACACAACACTACATAAAGAGAGACAACAACACACTACATAAAGAGAGACGACACAACACTACATAAAGAGAGACACCACAACACTACATAAAGAGAGACACCACAACACTACATAAAGAGAGACAACAACACACTACATAAAGAGAGACGACACAACACTACATAAAGAGAGACACCACAACACTACATAAAGAGAGACAACACAACACTACATAAAGAGAGACAACACAACACTACATAAAGAGAGACACCACAACACTACATAAAGAGAGACAACACAACACTACATAAAGAGAGACAACAACACACTACATAAAGAGAGACGACACAACACTACATAAAGAGAGACAACACAACACTACATAAATAGAGACAACACAACACTACATAAAGAGAGACAACACAACACTACATAAAGAGAGACAACACAACACTACATAAAGAGAGACAACACAACACTACATAAAGAGAGACAACACAACACTACATAAATAGAGACAACACAACACTACATAAAGAGAGACAACACAACACGACAAGAGAGACAACACAACACTACATAAAGAGAGACAACACAACACTACATAAAGAGAGACAACACAACACTACATAAAGAGAGACAACACAACACTACATAAAGAGAGACAACACAACACGACAAGAGAGACAACACAACACTACATAAAGAGAGACAACACAACACTACATAAAGAGAGACAACACAACACTACATAAAGAGAGACAACACAACACTACATAAAGAGAGACAACACAACACTACATAAAGAGAGACAACACAACACTACATAAAGAGAGACAACACAACACGACAAGAGAGACAACACAACACTACATAAAGAGAGACAACACAACACTACATAAAGAGAGACAACACAACACGACAAGAGAGACAACACTACATAAAGAGAGACAACACAACACTACATAAAGAGAGACAACACAACACTACATAAAGAGAGACAACACAACACTACATAAATAGAGGCAACACAACACTACATAAAGAGAGACAACACAACACTACATAAAGAGAGACAACACAACACTACATAAAGAGAGACAACACAACACTACATAAAGAGAGACAACACAACACTACATAAAGAGACAACACAACACTACATAAAGAGAGACAACGCAACACTACATAAAGAGAGACCTAAGACAACAACATAGCAAGGCAGCAACACATGACAACACAGCATGGTAGCAACACGACATGACAACAACATGGTAGCAACACAACATGGTAGCAACACAACATGGTAGCAACACAACATGACAACAACATGGTAGCAACACAACATGGTAGCAACACAACATGGTAGCAACACAACATGACAACAACATGGTAGCAACACAACATGGTAGCAACACAACATGACAACAACATGGTAGCAACACAACATGGTAGCACTACAACATGGTAGCAACACAACATGGTAGCACTACAACATGGTAGCAACACAACATGGTAGCAGCACAAAACATGGTAGCAGCACAACATGGTAGCAATACGACATGACAACAACATGGTAGCAACACAACATGGTAGAAACACAACATGGTAGCAACACAACATGGTAGCAACACAACATGGTAGCAGCACAACATGGTATCAACACAACATGGTAGCAACACAACATGGTAGCAACACAACATGGTAGCAACACAACATGGTAGCAACACAACATGGTAGCAACACAAAACATGGTAGCAAACGTTATTGGTATTTGAAACATGTAATACTGTTTTGTTTTTACTGGAGCAAAGGTCAACCCACATAGAAACACGTATTTACATACCGTGTAAGCAAATAATTTTATCACAAAACAAATGCTTATTTCTGTAATTTGTTTGAACTATACATTTAACTATTGTCATTATCAGTAAAAATGGTGGGATAGTAAAAGATACAGATACATAGACAGTCTCTGCCTCATTAGATCTTCCCCTGTATCTTCTCTGGTGGTTCCTCAGTCTTATTGTTCTGAGGAGCAGAGACAGTGACAGGTGCTTTTCTGTAATGCCATGCTGATGAGAACCAATCAGATCGCCCCATCTCTGTTCTGTTTTTTTTTTTCTTTCTTCTTCTATGGGATGTTGTTGTCATCTGGCAAGCTGAAGGAAGTAAAAAATTAGGTTTGATTGACAGCTGCATCCAGGTTCACACTTTATTGGTTTCTGCAGTGAAACAAAGCAAGAGCCAGATATGCCAATTTAGACAGGGGAGTGACAAAAATAGTTTCCATCTAAATGGAATAATTTTACTACTGGGAATTCTCAGTTGGGGGAAAGGAAGGAGTCAAGTGATTTTTTTTTCTTCTCCATTCTCCTTTAACAAGAAGCTGTGAATGACAAACATCTAGGACAGTTAGAGGCTGACAGAACATCAGATTTGGATGCTTCACAGAGACCCACGAGAGAAACAACCGCTAGGCAGAGAGGCAGAGGGAGGGAGAGAGAGAGAGAAAAAGAGAGAAATTGAATTACAATGGAAAAAGGAAAAGTGGCTCCTTTAGGACTGTGTCTGAGTGAGGGAATTGAGAGTGAGGGAGAAGAGTGAGAGAGAAGAGTGAGGGAGCGAGAGTGAGGGAGAAGAGTGAGGGAGCGAGAGTGAGGGAGAGAGAGAAAAACTGAATTGCAATGGAAAAAGGAAAAGTGTCTCCTTTAGGACTGTGTCTGAGTGAGGGAGAAGAGTGAGGGAGAAGAGTGAGGGAGAAGAGTGAGGGAGAAGAGTGAGGGAGATAGAGTGAGGGAGAAGAGTGAGGGAGAAGAGTGAGGGAGAGAGAGAAAAACTGAATTACAATGGAAAAAGGAAAAGTGGCTCCTTTAGGACTGTGTCTGAGTGAGGGAGCGAGAGTGAGGGAGAGAGAGTGAGGGATAAGAGTGAGGGAGAAGAGTGAGGGAGAGAGAGAAAAACTGAATTACAATGGAAAAAGGAAAAGTGTCTCCTTTAGGACTGTGTCTGAGTGAGGGAGCGAGAGTGAGGGAGAAGAGTGAGGGAGAGAGAGTGAGGGAGAAGAGTGAGGGAGAAGAGTGAGGGAGAGAGAGAAAAACTGAATTACAATGGAAAAAGGAAAAGTGTCTCCTTTAGGACTGTGTCTGAGTGAGGGAGAAGAGTGAGGGAGAAGAGTGAGGGAGCGAGAGTGAGGGAGCGAGAGTGAGGGAGAGGAGGGAGAAGAGTGAGGGAGCGAGAGTGAGGGAGAAGAGTGAGGGAGCGAGAGTGAGTGAGGGAGAAGAGTGAGGGAGAAGAGTGAGGGAGCGAGAGTGAGGGAGAAGAGTGAGGGAGAAGAGTGAGGGAGAAGAGTAAGGGAGAAGAGTGAGGGAGAGAGAGAGAGAGAGAGAGAGAAAGATAAACTATACAGTAGCCAACTATTCAACTCTTAGCCTGAATATATATTTTTAAAAGCGCTAGAGAGAAATCTGACTTTGCATTTGAAAACAGACTTGCTAAAGTGCAAGAATTTAGTATTTTGTCGTATCCCTCTGTCAACCCCGTGTCACTTCTAGGAAGATGTTAATTGACACTCTTAACCCCAACATTTCTCCATCATTGTAAGGCTTTGCTTTGATAGTCATGTCTGAAGATTATACTTTATTTAATGTGATTTGTGATTTATTTACGTCTGTCCCTGATTTTAAAGTCTATCCTGTAACGTGAACCGAACTCTCATTTTAATATGGCGAAACTATACATTTTTTAAATATGTTTTTTTTTTTTAAAGAAACATTAAACTTCTATTAGTCAAACCATAGTGTAAAAGTAGGTGAGCTATTCCCACTCTTTAAAAAAAAGAAATGGGTCGAGCACAAAACATCAACCCTGTTACTCGTAGACAGACAGGCTAGAAATGTCTGAACAAAACATCAACCCTGTTACTCGTAGACAGACAGGCTAGAAATGTCTGAACAAAACATCAACCCTGTTACTCGTAGACAGACAGACTAGAAATGTCTGAACAAACAAACAACAATTGCTTACAATTACCACTCCATGTTGCACACAGCAAGTATCCAATCCCCCTGTCACAAGGGGAATTATGGCTGATTTAAGATGAAATATGGTAAGTACTTCAGTAGGTAAGAAGTGTGTCATCATGGAGTCACTACAGGAGGTATTACTGTATGTGGTAAGAAGTGTGTCATCATGGAGTCACTACAGGAGGTATGACTGTATGTGATAAGAAGTGTGTCATCATGGAGTCACTACAGGAGGTATTACTGTATGTGATAAGAAGTGTGTCATCATGGAGTCACTACAGGAGGTATTACTGTATGTGATAAGAAGTGTGTGATCATGGAGTCACTACAGGAGGTATTACTGTATGTGGTAAGAAGTGTGTCATCATGGAGTCACTACAGGAGGTATGACTGTATGTGATAAGAAGTGTGTGATCATGGAGTCACTACAGGAGGTATGATAAGCAGTGTGTCATCATGGAGTCACTACAGGAGGTATGATAAGCAGTGTGTCATCATGGAGTCACTACAGGAGGTATGATAAGAAGTGTGTGATCATGGAGTCACTACAGGAGGTATGACTGTATGTGGTAAGAAGTGTGTCATCATGGAGTCACTACAGGAGGTATGACTGTATGTGATAAGAAGTGTGTGATCATGGAGTCACTACAGGAGGTATGATAAGCAGTGTGTCATCATGGAGTCACTACAGGAGGTATGATAAGCAGTGTGTCATCATGGAGTCACTACAGGAGGTATGATAAAAAGTGTGTGATCATGGAGTCACTACAGGAGGTATGATAAGAAGTGTGTCATCATGGAGTCACTACAGGAGGTATGGTAAGACGTGTATGATCATGGAGTCACTACAGGAGGTATGATAAGAAGTGTACCATCATGGAGTCACTACAGGAGGTATGGTAAGAAGTGTGTGATCATGGAGTCACTACAGGAGGTATGATAAGCAGTGTGTCATCATGAAGTCACTACAGGAGGTATGGTAAGAAGTGTGTGATCATGGAGTCACTACAGGAGGTATGATAAAAGTGTACCATCATGGAGTCACTACAGGAGGTATGATAAAAAGTGTGTGATCATGGAGTCACTACAGGAGGTATGATAAAAAGTGTGTGATCATGGAGTCACTACAGGAGGTATGAAAAGAAGTGTGTCATCATGGAGTCACTACAGGAGGTATGATAAGCAGTGTGTCATCATGGAGTCACTACAGGAGGTATGATAAGCAGTGTGTGATCATGGAGTCACTACAGGAGGTATGATAAAAAGTGTGTGATCATGGAGTCACTACAGGAGGTATGATAAGAAGTGTGTCATCATGGAGTCACTACAGGAGGTATAACTGTATGTGGTAAGATGTGTGTGATCATGGAGTCACTACAGGAGGTATTACTGTATGTGGTAAGACGTGTGTGATCATGGAGTCACTACAGGAGGTATGACTGTATGTGATAAGACGTGTGTGATCATGGAGTCACTACAGGAGGTATTACTGTATGTGGTAAGAAGTGTGTCATCATGGAGTCACTACAGGAGGTATGATAAGCAGTGTGTCATCATGGAGTCACTAAAGGAGGTATTACTGTACGGGGTAAGAAGTGTGTCATCATGGAGTCACTACAGGAGGTATTACTGTATGTGGTAAGAAGTGTGTCATCATGGAAGGATGAATTTATTCAATTCCAATGCTAAATTGTTTAAAATTTAGGTTGACACAAATCCACCATTCAGCAGTTTTCTCTTGTCCACAAGGGCTGAGGAGGGACTGTTGACAACATCGGTTGAGAAGGGACTTGGGTAGATGGCGAAGCTAATATCAGAGAAGCTAAAATCATAGTACCATGGTGTATTCTCTCTGAGAAGCTAATATCATGTTACCATGGTGTATTCTCTCAGAGAAGCTAATATCATGCTACCATGGTGTATTCTCTCTGAGAAGCTAATATCATGTTACCATGGTGTATTCTCTCTGAGAAGCTAATGTCATGCTACCATGGTGTATTCTCTCTGAGAAGCTAATATCAAGTTACCATGGTGTATTCTCTCTGAGAAGCTAATATCATGCTACCATGGTGTATTCTCTCTGAGAAGCTAATATCATGCTACCATGGTGTATTCTCTCTGAGAAGCTAATATCATGCTACCATGGTGTATTCTCTCTGAGAAGCTAATATCATGCTACCATGGTGTATTCTCTCTGAGAAGCTAATATCATGCTACCATGGTGTATTCTCTCTGAGAAGCTAATGTCATGCTACCATGGTGTATTCTCTCTGAGAAGCTAATATCATGCTACCATGGTGTATTCTCTCTGAGAAGCTAATATCATGTTACCATGGTGTATTCTCTCTGAGAAGCTAATATCATGCTACCATGGTGTATTCTCTCTGAGAAGCTAATATCATGCTACCATGGTGTATTCTCTCAGAGAAGCTAATATCATGTTACCATGGTGTATTCTCTCTGAGAAGCTAATGTCATGCTACCATGGTGTATTCTCTCTGAGAAGCTAATATCATGCTACCATGGTGTATTCTCTCTGAGAAGCTAATATCATGCTACCATGGTGTATTCTCTCTGAGAAGCTAATATCATGTTACCATGGTGTATTCTCTCTGAGAAGCTAATATCATGTTACCATGGTGTATTCTCTCTGAGAAGCTAATATCATGCTACCATGGTGTATTCTCTCTGAGAAGCTAATATCATGCTACCATGGTGTATTATCTCTGAGAAGCTAATATCATGTTACCATGGTGTATTCTCTCTGAGAAGCTAATGTCATGCTACCATGGTGTATTCTCTCTGAGAAGCTAATGTCATGCTACCATGGTGTATTCTCTCTGAGAAGCTAATATCATGCTACCATGGTGTATTCTCTCTGAGAAGCTAATATCATGTTACCATGGTGTATTCTCTCTGAGAAGCTAATATCATGCTACCATGGTGTATTCTCTCTGAGAAGCTAATATCATGCTACCATGGTGTATTCTCTCTGAGAAGCTAATATCATGCTACCATGGTGTATTCTCTCTGAGAAGCTAATATCATGTTACCATGGTGTATTCTCTCTGAGAAGCTGATATCATGTTACCATGGTGTATTCTCTCAGAGAAGCTAATATCATGTTACCATGGTGTATTCACTCTGAGAAGCTAATATCAAGTTACCATGGTGTATTCTCTCTGAGAAGCTAATATCATGTTACCATGGTGTATTCTCTCTGAGAAGCTAATATCATGCTACCATGGTGTATTCTCTCTGAGAAGCTAATATCATGCTACCATGGTGTATTCTCTCTGAGAAGCTAATATCATGCTACCATGGTGTATTCTCTCTGAGAAGCTAATATCATGCTACCATGGTGTATTCTCTCTGAGAAGCTAATATCATGCTACCATGTTGTATTCTCTCTGAGAAGCTAATATCATGCTACCATGGTGTATTCTCTCTGAGAAGCTAATATCATGCTACCATGGTGTATTCTCTCTGAGAAGCTAATATCATGCTACCATGGTGTATTCTCTCTGAGAAGCTAATATCATGCTACCATGGTGTATTCTCTCTGAGAAGCTAATATCATGTTACCATGGTGTATTCTCTCTGAGAAGCTAATATCATGTTACCATGGTGTATTCTCTCTGAGAAGCTAATATCATGTTACCATGGTGTATTCTCTCTGAGAAGCTAATATCATGCTACCATGGTGTATTCTCTCTGAGAAGCTAATATCATGCTACCATGGTGTATTCTCTCTGAGAAGCTAATATCATGTTACCATGGTGTATTCTCTCTGAGAAGCTAATATCATGTTACCATGGTGTATTCTCTCTGAGAAGCTAATATCATGTTACCATGGTGTATTCTCTCTGAGAAGCTAATATCATGCTACCATGGTGTATTCTCTCTGAGAAGCTAATATCATGCTACCATGGTGTATTCTCTCTGAGAAGCTAATATCATGCTACCATGGTGTATTCTCTCTGAGAAGCTAATATCATGCTACCATGTTGTATTCTCTCAAAGAAGCTAATATCATGCTACCATGGTGTATTCTCTCTGAGAAGCTAATATCATGCTACCATGGTGTATTCTCTCTGAGAAGCTAATATCATGTTACCATGGTGTATTCTCTCTGAGAAGCTAATATCATGTTACCATGGTGTATTCTCTCTGAGAAGCTAATATCATGTTACCATGGTGTATTCTCTCTGAGAAGCTAATATCATGCTACCATGGTGTATTCTCTCTGAGAAGCTAATATCATGCTACCATGGTGTATTCTCTCTGAGAAGCTAATATCATGCTACCATGGTGTATTCTCTCTGAGAAGCTAATA
>NC_048565.1:89634095-89664095 GCF_013265735.2 Oncorhynchus mykiss | reverse complement strand
ACTGTGTTGGTCTCATCAGTTGTTTAGATGTAATACTAGATAGCAGTTATGTCCTACTGTGTTGGTCAGATATAATCCTGAATAGCAGTTATGTCCTACTGTGTTGGTCTCATCAGTTGTTCAGATATAATCCTGAATAGCAGTTATGTCCTACTGTGTTGGTCAGATATAATCCTGAATAGCAGTTATGTCCTACTGTGTTGGTCTCATCAGTTGTTCAGATATAATCCTAGATAGCAGTTATGTCCTACTGTGTTGGTCAGATATAATCCTGAATAGCAGTTATGTCCTACTGTGTTGGTCAGATATAATCCTGAATAGCAGTTATGTCCTACTGTGTTGGTCAGATATAATCCTGAATAGCAGTTATGTCCTACTGTGTTGGTCTCATCAGTTGTTCAGATATAATCCTGAATAGCAGTTATGTCCTACTGTGTTGGTCTCATCAGTTGTTCAGATATAATCCTAGATAGCAGTTATGTCCTACTGTGTTGGTCAGATATAATCCTGAATAGCAGTTATGTCCTACTGTGTTGGTCAGATATAATCCTGAATAGCAGTTATGTCCTACTGTGTTGGTCAGATATAATCCTGAATAGCAGTTATGTCCTACTGTGTTGGTCTCATCAGTTGTTCAGATATAATCCTGAATAGCAGTTATGTCCTACTGTGTTGGTCTCATCAGTTGTTCAGATATAATCCTGAATAGCAGTTATGTCCTACTGTGTTGGTCTCATTGAGAGTTAACACAAGACATAAGCCGGTGTCTCTCTTTCTACTTTCTCAGTGTGTGTAGTTATTTTTCCAATCCCGCAAGGTGTGTGTGTGTGTGTGTGTGTGTGTGTGTGTGTGTGTGTGTGTGTGTGTGTGTGTGTGTGTGTGTGTGTGTGTCCATGACAGGAAAGTAGTACCGTGCTCTACCATGACAGGAAAGTAGTACCGTGCTCTACCATGACTTAGAAGAGTTTAGACACTTTATTATTGAACCAGTGAGACTCCAGTGGACGAGAGGGCATAATACGGATGATCAGAGATGTACATATTATTTGACTGTATTTACAGAGTGAAAGTCAAGTGTTTTCACATTATACACAAATTATTCTACAAATAAATCAACAGTTTTGTAAATAACATAACATTAAATAAATTCAATCACCTTCCTATGGGTTTTTACAGCTAAATATGCATAATAATGACGACCGTTCTCTGCTCTGCATAGAATTGATACATGTACTTTCAGTAACGGACAATTTGCGTGTGTTTTCTCCCTATAATACTGCTCTCACAATGCAGACGTATGCAGGCTGTAAATAGACGAAACAAGAACAAGAACTAAAGTCTTTGGCAAATGTGGTAAAAAAATACATTCACTTGAAAGTTAAACGATGTAAGGTAATGTTTAATCACGTTTTTTTTCCCCCCATTCTTCCAGCCAGGTCGGTGTTACCGGTGTGATTTTCAAGACAAACCAACTGGATAAGTCACATGACGTCTTATACGACAAAACGAAGAAGAAAAAAAATAAATATAGGAAGTTGAAACCTTGACTAAAAAAACAAAACAACAACAACCTGCATGTGATTAAAGGCATTTAACTGAAATCTTTGCCTTTTGCTTTTTAGTTGAAACTTATGTTTCATTATGTGACGAAGGCCACATCAGAATGAAATGACTATACTAACGATACTATTTCTGCGTATCAAATGGAACCCTATTCCCTACGTAGTGCACTACTTCTGGTGAAAAGTAGTGCACTATCAAGGGAATCGGGTGCCATGCAGGATGCAAGCAATAACCATTAAACTTGACTATTAATGATTGAATTAGTTAGTCAAATAAAAATAGTTTAATTGAGCAAATGTTATGCTATATCTATATATATATCTTAATGCCAAAGACTTAGGTTCAAACTTAAAACGTTAGCTAGCTAACGTGTATGTGTGGATAGTAAGCGTACTACGTAAGGTAGAGAGAGACAAACTGGGGGAATTGCAGTGGTGTTACCAAAGCGACCTCCGGACATAATGCTACCGGGAAGTCAAGGAAACGGTCAACAGAAAGCAGCGACGTCTGAAGTGCCTCTCCGGACCGAAAAAGGTCACGATGAAGTCGTGATGATGTCGCGATGATGTCGTGATGATGTCGCGATGATGTCATGGTTCTACGTTTCTTCTTCCTTTCTTCAACATAATAATATATTGTAAAACAAGACAAATAGGCATCCAGGTCAAACGCCTGCATAATAGCGCTCCCAGTGTGTCAAACCTCCAGGTCAAACGCCTGCATAATAGCGCTCCCAGTGTGTCAAGCCTCCAGGTTCAAACGCCTGCATAATAGCGCTCCCAGTGTGTCAAACCTCCAGGTTCAAACGCCTGCATAATAGCGCTCCCAGTGTGTCAAGCCTCCAGGTTCAAACGCCTGCATAATAGCGCTCCCAGTGTGTCAAACCTCCAGGTTCAAACGCCTGCATAATAGCGCTCCCAGTGTGTCAAACCTCCAGGTCAAACGCCTGCATAATAGCGCTCCCAGTGTGTCAAACCTCCAGGTTCAAACGCCTGCATAATAGCGCTCCCAGTGTGTCAAACCTCCAGGTCAAACGCCTGCATAATAGCGCTCCCAGTGTGTCAAACCTCCAGGTTCAAACGCCTGCATAATAGCGCTCCCAGTGTGTCAAACCTCCAGGTTTAAACGCCTGCATAATAGCGCTCCCAGTGTGTCAAACCTCCAGGTCAAACGCCTGCATAATAGCGCTCCCAGTGTGTCAAGCCTCCAGGTCAAACGCCTGCATAATAGCGCTCCCAGTGTGTCAAGCCTCCAGGTCAAACGCCTGCATAATAGCGCTCCCAGTGTGTCAAGCCTCCAGGTCAAACGCCTGCATAATAGCGCTCCCAGTGTGTCAAACCTCCAGGTCAAACGCCTGCATAATAGCGCTCCCAGTGTGTCAAACCTCCAGGTTCAAACGCCTGCATAATAGCGCTCCCAGTGTGTCAAAACTCAAAAAATAGTGCAAAATTAAAAACAAATACAAAATAGATTCTGCCTGATTATTTCTAGTATCCTGACAAATAAAAATGACAACAACAAAAAGTCAAGCATATTATTTGCAATTCATTAAGATGTCAATAACAATTATAAAAACAAAATAAAAAAATCTTTAAGAATATATTTACTAGGGTTTTTTTTATTATTTTTTTAAAACTTGTAAATTAGAAGACCACGGTATGTCACAATGTCCTTCTCATTTATCAATTCAGCGTTTTCTCGTTTTCTTTTCATTTTCCCTCCGTCTGATTGTGTATCACAGAGAACACCGCCTTATAATCTGCTCCTGGCATTATCATCATCAAAAAAAAAAAGCAACTGATTCATTTCATCATGCTTGAACGTTTGGTTGGTTACAAAAATGACTGTACGTTTGTTTGTAATAGAGGGGTGGAACCAGGCTGCGGCAGCCTTAGTCGCATCGACGCCAACGTCTTTAGCTTTTGATCTCATTGCACTGCCCGTAGAGTAGAAGGTTCAGACCGATGCAGAAGGAAGGGGAACAACAGCCTGCTACTATACTGTACTGGACACTCAGCTCAGGACGGGTTCCTCCGTCAGCAGACAGATCAGTCAAGTAAATGTAATGTTTTGATCCACGAAGGAGGAAAAAACAAACGGAGGACCATTACAAAAAAGGAAAAGATACAAATTCCTCCTTTTCATTTTCAAAACTTGTAGTTTTTTTTGTTTATTTATTTATTTTTGTTTTACCTCAGTAACCTCAGTAGTATCACGTGTATATATAGTCTTTCAACGTCTCTAGTGGTAATGTACAGTCACGCAGATCAGAACGAAGAATTTTACATTTTTCACTACTTTGAAGGTCTCCAAATTCATGGTTGATGGGAAGTTGTCTGCATGGTATCCCGAACGATCAGGGATTTTTCTGTTGTGTGTAGTAGTGTGGTATCCAGGAGGACCGTTCTTCTTCTGTTGTGTCTAGTGGTGTGGTATCCAGGAGGACCGTTCTTCTTCTGTTGTGTGTAGTAGTGTGGTATCCAGGAGGACCGTTCTTCTTCTGTTGTGTGTAGTAGTGTGATATACAGGAGGACCGTTCTTCTTCTGTTGTGTGTAGTAGTGTGGTATCCAGGAGGACCGTTCTTCTTCTGTTGTGTGTAGTAGTGTGATATACAGGAAATGGAGCTGCCTGTTAGCTGTCTTAACGGTATCACCTCGTGCCCTCTGTTCACACCGGGGCAACATGGACGCTGCCGAAGCCATGGTTGTAGTCATGGTGTAGGTGGTAGTGGTGGTGGTGGTTGATTTGGTTTCCATGGTAACTAGTGGCGGTCATATGCCGTGGCAGCAGTAGGTGGTCCGGAACCTCTGGATGTGGCACTATAATAATAAGGGGAACCTGGAAGGTTAACAGAAGAAATGGACCGTTGGAAACAACATCCACCATAACCCACAAAACACTGTAATTATGTCTCCTGTTGTCTTCTCAATAACTCCTATTCTAACGGTTGTATCCGTCAGCTGTTGTAAATTCATTATAACGGCCAAGTCTAATACAATAAAAAATTATACTTTTTTTTAAATAATTTAAGGGATATGTTAAAAAAAAATATATAATAACACTGTAGTGGTTGTGATATGATGTAAGACTCCAGTCAGTCATACTCACTTAGTAATGCTGGGTTGCTGAACCGCCATGCCTCGTTGTAGGTCGTGTACTGTGGATGACTGTAAGGGTTTCCTGTAAACTCACTCCCTGTAAAACAAACAAAACAATTAGCATTTCTAAAGTCCCATTCCATTATCTGGTGAAACTCTTTCACTTGCTAGCCATTTCCCGTCATATATAACATATATTAACGAAAGTTAACAGTCATTTATGTGAGACTAGTCAACCAAGTTATTTAGTTCTTATTATTTCTCTCCATTTCATTTTAATGATGCAAAATCTGACAGTTGTGGTCTTCCACACCCACTGTCATAGTATTACTGTCCTGTCACTCTTAACACCCACTGTCATAGTATCTACTGTCCTGTACCTCTTAACACCTGCTGTCATAGTATCTACTGTCCTGTACCTCATAACACCTGCTGTCATAGTAACTACTGTCCTGTACCTCATAACACCTGCTGTCATAGTATCTACTGTCCTGTAACTCTTAACACCTGCTGTCATAGTATCTACTGTCCTGTAACTCTTAACACCTGCTGTCATAGTATCTACTGTCCTGTACCTCACCTGCTGTCATAGTATCTACTGTCCTGTACCTCACCTGCTGTCATAGTATCTACTGTCCTGTACCTCATAACACCTGCTGTCATAGTATCTACTGTCCTGTACCTCTTAACACCTGCTGTCATAGTATCTACTGTCCTGTACCTCATAACACCTGCTGTCATAGTAACTACTGTCCTGTACCTCATAACACCTGCTGTCATAGTATCTACTGTCCTGTACCTCACCTGCTGTCATAGTATCTACTGTCCTGTACCTCACCTGCTGTCATAGTATCTACTGTCCTGTACCTCTTAACACCTGCTGTCATAGTATCTACTGTCCTGTACCTCACCTGCTGTCATAGTATCTACTGTCCTGTACCATAGTATCTACTGTCCTGTACCATAGTATCTACTGTCCTGTACCATAGTATCTACTGTCCCGTACCTCACCTGCTGTCATAGTATCTACTGTCCTGTACCTCATAACACCTGCTGTCATAGTATCTACTGTCCTGTACCTCACCTGCTGTCATAGTATCTACTGTCCTGTACCTCATAACACCTGCTGTCATAGTATCTACTGTCCTGTACTTCTTAACACCTGCTGTCATAGTATCTACTGTCCTGTACCTCACCTGCTGTCATAGTATCTACTGTCCTGTACCTCTTAACACCTGCTGTCATAGTATCTACTGTCCTGTACCTCACCTGCTGTCATAGTATCTACTGTCCTGTACCTCACCTGCTGTCATAGTATCTACTGTCCTGTACCATAGTATCTACTGTCCTGTACCATAGTATCTACTGTCCTGTACCTCACCTGCTGTCATAGTATCTATTGTCCTGTACCTCTTAACACCTGCTGTCATAGTATCTACTGTCCTGTACCTCACCTGCTGTCATAGTATCTACTGTCCTGTACCTCATAACACCTGCTGTCATAGTATCTACTGTCCTGTACCTCACCTGCTGTCATAGTATCTACTGTCCTGTACCTCACCTGCTGTCATAGTATCTACTGTCCTGTACCTCACCTGCTGTCATAGTATCTACTGTCCTGTACCTCACCTGCTGTCATAGTATCTACTGTCCTGTACCTCACCTGCTGTCATAGTATCTACTGTCCTGTACCTCACCTGCTGTCATAGTATCTACTGTCCTGTACCTCTTAACACCTGCTGTCATAGTATCTACTGTCCTGTACCTCACCTGCTGTCATAGTATCTACTGTCCTGTACCTCACCTGCTGTCATAGTATCTACTGTCCTGTACCTCACCTGCTGTCATAGTATCTACTGTCCTGTACCTCACCTGCTGTCATAGTATCTACTGTCCTGTACCTCACCTGCTGTCATAGTATCTACTGTCCTGTACCTCACCTGCTGTCATAGTATCTACTGTCCTGTACCTCACCTGCTGTCATAGTATCTACTGTCCTGTACCTCACCTGCTGTCATAGTATCTACTGTCCTGTACCTCTTAACACCTGCTGTCATAGTATCTACTGTCCTGTACCTCACCTGCTGTCATAGTATCTACTGTCCTGTACCTCACCTGCTGTCATAGTATCTACTGTCCTGTACCTCACCTGCTGTCATAGTATCTACTGTCCTGTACCTCACCTGCTGTCATAGTATCTACTGTCCTGTACCATAGTATCTACTGTCCTGTACCATAGTATCTACTGTCCTGTACCATAGTATCTACTGTCCTGTACCATAGTATCTACTGTTCTGTACCATAGTATCTACTGTCCTGTACCATAGTATCTACTGTCCTGTACCATAGTATCTACTGTCCTGTACCATAGTATCTACTGTTCTGTACCATAGTATCTACTGTCCTGTACCATAGTATCTACTGTCCTGTACCATAGTATCTACTGTCCTGTACCATAGTATCTACTGTCCTGTACCATAGTATCTACTGTCCTGTACCTCGTCTATATTCCACATCATACAACTCTGAAGTATTTTAAATAAACACTGTGATTTTAACACATTTGCTAGCATCCTTTCTGGTGGAATTATAAACTCTTGTTATAGACTTCCTCCGAGGAAAGGCAACCCTTTTCTAGAGATCTGAACCCCCAGGTCTAGCTGTTTTGTGCCACAGAAGTTCAGTGCCGGCAGGAAGTAACTTAGACCATGCCAGTGAGCAATGCTGTTGGTCCAACACGTTTTATTATTTTATGAGACAATAAAAGGCTGAGATTTTAACAGTGTTTGGAGCCTGTCACTAAATCTTAGTGTCTGTGGGTCAGATAAATGAAGGGTTTAAAGGAGAGCCACCAAGCACCATGTTACTGCTGGTGGCTCATGACTGATGAGAACGACTGAGTGATAAAAATATATATTTGATAAGACGTGGTGACAAAAAACACATTGTGTTCTCCATCTCCAACCAGATGAACTGACTGTCATGGAAATAATAGAGAGCACGTTACATTACAGTGACTTTACACTGTGGAAGTACTCATGTAAATACAGTGACTACACTGTGGAAGTACTAATGTAATTACAGTGACTTTACACTGTGGAGGTACTCATGTAATTAATGTGACTTTACACTGTGGAAGTACTCATGTAATTACAGTGACTTTACACTGTGGAAGTACTAATGTAATTACAGTGACTTTACACTGTGGAGGTACTCATGTAATTAATGTGACTTTACACTGTGGAAGTACTCATGTAATTACAGTGACTTTACACTGTGGAGGTACTCATGTAATTAACGTGACTTTACACTGTGGAAGTACTCATGTAATCACAGTGACTTTACACTGTGGAAGTACTCATGTAATTAACATGACTTTACACTGTTGAAGTACTCATGTAATCACAGTGACTTTACACTGTGGAAGTACTCATGTAATCACAGTGACTTTACACTGTGGAAGTACTCATGTAATTACAGTCACTTTAAACTGTGGAAGTACTCATGTAATTACAGTGACTAACTGTGGAAGTACTCATGTAATTACATTGACTTTTACTGTGGAAGTACTCATGTAATCAGAGTGACTTTACACTGTTGAAGTACTCATGTAATCACAGTGACTTTACACTGTTGAAGTACTCATGTAATCACAGTGACTTTACACTGTGGAAGTACTCATGTAATCACAGTGACTTTACACTGTGGAAGTACTCATGTAATTACAGTCACTTTAAACTGTGGAAGTACTCATGTAATTACATTGACTTTAACTGTGGAAGTACTCATGTAATCAGAGTGACTTTACACTGTTGAAGTACTCATGTAATCACAGTGACTTTACACTGTGGAAGTACTCATGTAATCACAGTGACTTTACACTGTGGAAGTACTCATGTAATTACAATGACTTTACACTGTGGAAGTACTCATGTAATCACAGTGACTTTACACTGTGGAAGTACTCATGTAATTACAGTGACTACACTATAATTAACACTGTAATTACCAGTATAAAGAGTTACAATGTACATATCACAAACAAACATAAATACAATATTTTAACCATGTGACTGCGCAACGTCAAAACCCCATGTGTATTAACCAGACAAAGAGCACATCTCTTTGTGTTTAATTCATACTTCACAGTAGCAGTTACACTGCCTTCACAGGGTATTCACACCCCTGGACTTTCTCCACATGTTGTTGTGTTACAAAGAGTCATTCAAATGGATTGAATTGTCTTCTTTTTGTTGGTCAATTATCTACATACTGTAACGTCAAAGTAGAAGAAAGATTCTAACATTTGTATAAAATAAAATACCCCCCCCACTAATTTACATAAGTATTCACACACCTGAGTCAATTCGTGTTAGAATCACCTTTGGCAGTGATTTCAGAGTCTTTCTGGATAAGTTTCTAAGAGCTTTCCACACCTGGATTGTACAATATTTGCCCATTATTATTATTTGTTGAATTCTTCAAGCTCTGTCAAGTTGGTTGTTTAGTATTGCTGTATTTAATAACTGTATCATGCTCAAAAGGATATTCACTGTCAACCAATAGGTGCCGTTCTTTGCGAACCAATGGAGAAAAAAACCTCCCTGGTCTTTGTGGTTGAGGGACCAGAGGGTACAGAAGTGGGGTGGTCATTTAAAAATAATGTTAAACACCACTATTGGATACAGAGTCCATGCAATTTATTATGGGACTCGTTAAGCTCATTTTTACTCCTGAACTTATTTAGGATCTCCATAACAAAGGGGTTGAATACTTATTGACTCGCAACATTTCAGCTTTTCATTTTTAATTAATTTGTAAACATTTATAGATAATTGGCCTTTGACATTATGAGGTACTGTGTGTATCAGTGACACTGAATCCATTTTAAATTCAGGCTGTGAAACACCTCAAAATGTGGAAAAAGTCAAGGAGTGTGAATACTTTGTGAAGGTTCTGTGTGTGTTGTTGATACTCTATGCTGAAACTGAAATTAAAATCACCAGTGTGCATTACATCCAGTGGACAAAACAGTGATCGCACGGATGGACGCGGGAGAGCGGGTGGGGGGAGCGGGTCTGAATCCTGAAGCCATTTGAGCATGCTGTAATCGGTTAATGATTTTCTAACACAGCTGTGCACTCGATTGGATTTCCTTTCCGCATGGGTTGATCAGCTCAAAGACAAATGGCGGTGCTGTGCTGCCTGTGCTGGGTTGGGGTATAGGTGCACAGGGAGGGGGGATACCAGGAAACAACCAGTGAATCAGTGCTGTAACCAGAATGCATCCTGTCCCATCCCGTCTCGCCCCAGTGTCTGGTTGGTGTGTTCGTTCTGGCAGTGAAACACTAGCCCTGGCACAGCCTGACCCTCCTTAGAGAGATAGTGATTTAAATATTGACTGGCCTCCCATGCCTCTGTGTTGTGACCCTTCACTGTTTGTTGTGAACCTGAACTGCAGGTTAAGTAGAGGAGGAAAGGGAGGTGCTCTGACCACTGAGGAGGCCGAGTGGATGACTGGGAGGGAGACGGAGGAGAGGAGATCGCTAGCTGTTTATCGACGGCTCCTGGGAATGCCTCATGCACTGTATACACCACAGAGAGATAATGAGTTAAGATACTGGAGTGGAACCGAGAGGACATGTCTTTTAACCATGTCTCTCTCTGTCTCCGTCCTTTAACCATGTCTCTGTCTGTCTCTCAGTTATCCAGCAGGACTAGTTTCTTGATAGCCTACATGTAACCATGTGTGCTGTATGTCCACTCTACAGGTCATTGCTTTATTTGAGAAACAGTTAATACAATCTTGAAATGAAAATAACATATTAAACTAAAATGTAATATCTACAAAAAAAGTAGACTCACCAGGAACCATTCCGGCCAGTGTTGAGGTGGGGTAGCTGCCTTGGCCGGTGGGGGGAACGTGAGGGGGATAACCCGGTAGGGTTGTGTTGGCCATGTCTCGACCTGGAGAGAGAGAGAGAGAGAGAGAGAGAACAAACACAATCAATAGATGGTCCTCCAAGACAAAATACTAAACCACCCCTTAGAAACAGGACCAAACCATACCTCTTAGAGGTTAGAAACAGGAATAAACCACCCCTTAGAAACAGGACCAAACCACCCCTTAGAAACAGGACCAAACCACCCCTCTTAGAGGTTAGAAACAGGACAAAACCACCCCTTAGAAACAGGACCAAACCATACCTCTTAGAGGTTAGAAACAGGACCAAACCACCCCTTAGAAACAGGACCAAACCATACCTCTTAGAGGTTAGAAACAGGACCACACCACCCCTTAGAAACAGGACTAAACCACCCCTTAGAAACAGGACCAAACCATACCTCTTAGAGGTTAGAAACAGGACTAAACCACCCCTTAGAAACAGGACCAAACCATACCTCTTAGGGGTTAGAAACAGGACTAAACCATACCTCTTAGAGGTTAGAAACAGGACCAAACCACCCCTTAGAAACAGGACCAAACCATACCTCTTAGGGGTTAGAAACAGGACTAAACCATACCTCTTAGGGGTTAGAAACAGGACTAAACCACCCCTTAGAAACAGGACCAAACCATACCTCTTAGGGGTTAGAAACAGGACTAAACCATACCTCTTAGAGGTTAGAAACAGGACCAAACCACCCCTTAGAAACAGGACCAAACCATACCTCTTAGAGGTTAGAAACAGGACTAAACCACCCCTTAGAAACAGGACCAAACCATACCTCTTAGGGGTTAGAAACAGGACTAAACCATACCTCTTAGAGGTTAGAAACAGGACTAAACCACCCCTTAAAAACAGGACCAAACCATACCTCTTAGAGGTTAGAAACAGGACTAAACCACCCCTTAGAAACAGGACCAAACCATACCTCTTAGGGGTTAGAAACAGGACTAAACCATACCTCTTAGAGGTTAGAAACAGGACTAAACCACCCCTTAGAAACAGGACCAAACCATACCTCTTAGGGGTTAGAAACAGGACTAAACCATACCTCTTAGAGGTTAGAAACAGGACCAAACCACCCCTTAGAAACAGGACCAAACCATACCTCTTAGGGGTTAGAAACAGGACTAAACCATACCTCTTAGGGGTTAGAAACAGGACTAAACCACCCCTTAGAAACAGGACCAAACCATACCTCTTAGGGGTTAGAAACAGGACTAAACCACTCCTTTATGGAGGTTAGAAACAGGACTAAACCACACCTTTATGGAGGTTAGAAACGGGACCATGGTTGTGTTCCAAATGGCAGCCTATTCCATACATAATGAACTACTTTTTACCAGGGCCCATTGGGCATATAGGGTCCATAGGGCTCTGGTCAAAAGTAGTGAACTATGTAGGGAATAGGCTGCCATTTGGGGTGCACATTTCTAATCACACGATCTCCCTTGAACAGAAAAGAGTAATTGTAAATCACTGTAAAACCATGAAACGTGACACGTTTATAACCTAAATGTCTGTGCATGAAACTGAAACATTAGATGTTTAGATTAGCCATTAAGGGTTCCCATCTTAAACACAAGTGTTAAGAACGCAATATTAAACATGATAGTCAGCTTTCTCCAGTCAGTTTCCAACCAGGCAAACACCTATCTCCTAGGTGTTCAGATTTTAAATCATTTTCCATTGTCCTGTTCAGAGTGCATTTAGTCATTAGAAATTGATGTGACTTTCCATGTCTTTAATTCAGATCAGTGTTAGGAATGAATGTCGGTTACGTTTACCTACATTTCAGAACAACTGAACAGTCAAGACATATTTTCAATCACGTGGTGTTGTTGTTACTCAACCGTGTTGAGTTCATCTTCACTAACTCTCTCAGAGTTTCTCTCTCAGCAGGGGGGGGGGACACACACTCATTATCATATTTCCCAGCATGCTTTGTTGATCTTTAGAACAGTTTGCTTTAATATCTGTTTTTCCTCATGCACATTGATTGAATAAATTATATTAAGATAACTCAAATTGTTCTAAACTAAGCCAATCGGTAAGGGGTTGGATTTATTCCACCCGTTACTGAGATGGTTGTTCCAGTTTAGATGGTTTAGGTCAGGGCGTCTTCGGATTGATTCAGCTGACGGCCCAATTTTTTTTTGAGCGGCTGGTCAGGGGTCCGGAACATAATTACAAGTAATTTGTAGACTTTAAATTGACTGCAAGAAGCCCAAACAAACTTAATATTTGACTAAAATGTAATAATTTCAAACCTTGTGTGTACATGATCACATATACAAGTATATGTTAATTATGAATAGGAATCCTTTGGAACAGATTTCCAAAAAACAAAATAAATAGTGAAATCACCAGTTGGGGTAGCCCTGGTTTAGGTCGTCTTGTTTGTTAAGTCCTTCACCATAGCAACCATTCTGACTGAAATATTCTAATTCTTGGCTTTCCACCCTCTGGCTATATTCTGATAGGAACAACTAATCACTTCACAAACCAGCATATTGTGACTTGCAGGTCTGATGTGGCCCGTGAGCCAGGATTTTCAAACCACAATGTCGAGGATAACTAGGCCATAACTAAATGACCGTATGACATATATAATATGAGGTCATTAAGGGTTAATTTTTAATTGAAACACATTCGCTTAGTCAGTCATCTGGTGCAGGCTTCGGTAGTAGAAGTTATTGAAGGTAACAATCATATCTCTGTCACTAACAAACACAGTGATTGGTGGTTATCTCTCACATTCATTTGAAAAGCATGCTGGGAAATATGCAAATATGGCATTACACCCTACAGTGTTAAAACAACACCCCCCAGTGTTTAGTGTACAAAACCTAATGACTTGTACTGAATAAACTTGTTCATGTGTTTAACAAGTAGTAGAGCAAATAAGCATATGCACTGGTCTTTACAATCTAAACACTGTGACACGTTTTCACTGAAATTCAAAGTGCCTTGATGTGTTTCAAAGTGTTACAGAAAGCTGTTCAGATCCTAAACACTTGGTTTTACAGCGCAGGTATAATTTTTTATTTTACCTTTATTTAACTAGGCCAGCCAGTTAAGAACAAATTCTTATTTTCAATGACGGCCTAGGAACAGTGGGTTAACTGCCTGTTCAGAACGACAGATTTGTACCTTGTCAGCTCGGGGATTCGAACTTGTAACCTTTTGGTTACTAGTCCAACGATCTAACCACTACCTGGCCTACATCCTAATGACCAGAGAATAAATATACTGTAGTCTACAACCTAGTGACCAGAGAATAAATATACAGTAGTATATAGTGACCAGATAATAAATATACTGTAGTCTATAGTGACCAGAGAATAAATATACTGTAGTCTATAGTGACCAGAGAATAAATATACTGTAGTCTACAGTGACCAGAGAATAAATATACTGTAGTCTATAGTGACCAGAGAATAAATATACTGTAGTCTATAGTGACCAGAGAATAAATATACTGTAGTCTATAGTGACCAGAGAATAAATATACTGTAGTCTATAGTGACCAGAGAATAAATATACTGTAGTCTATAGTGACCAGAGAATAAATATACTGTAGTCTATAGTGACCAGAGAATAAATATACTGTAGTCTATAGTGACCAGATAATAAATATACTGTAGTCTATAGTGACCAGAGAATAAATATACTGTAGTCTATAGTGACCAGATAATAAATACACTGTAGTCTATAGTGACCAGAGAATAAATATACTGTAGTCTATAGTGACCAGAGAATAAATATACTGTAGTCTATAGTGACCAGATAATAAATATACTGTAGTCTACAGTGACCAGAGAATAAATATACTGTAGTCTATAGTGACCAGAGAATAAATATACTGTAGTCTACACCCTAGTGACCAGAGAATAAATATACTGTAGTCTATAGTGACCAGAGAATAAATATACTGTAGTCTATAGTGACCAGAGAATAAATATACTGTAGTATATAGTGACCAGAGAATAAATATACTGTAGTCTATAGTGACCAGAGAATAAATATACTGTAGTATATAGTGACCAGAGAATAAATATACTGTAGTCTATAGTGACCAGAGAATAAATATACTGTAGTCTATAGTGACCAGAGAATAAATATACTGTAGTATATAGTGACCAGAGAATAAATATACTGTAGTCTATAGTGACCAGAGAATAAATATACTGTAGTCTATAGTGACCAGAGAATAAATATACTGTAGTATATAGTGACCAGAGAATAAATATACTGTAGTCTATAGTGACCAGAGAATAAATATACTGTAGTCTATAGTGACCAGAGAATAAATATACTGTAGTCTATAGTGACCAGAGAATAAATATACTGTAGTCTATAGTGACCAGAGAATACATATACTGTAGTCTATAGTGACCAGAGAATAAATATACTGTAGTCTATAGTGACCAGAGAATAAATATACTGTAGTCTATAGTGACCAGAGAATAAATATACTGTAGTCTACACCCTAGTGACCAGAGAATAAATATACTGTAGTCTATAGTGACCAGAGAATAAATATACTGTAGTCTATAGTGACCAGAGAATACATATACTGTAGTCTATAGTGACCAGAGAATAAATATACTGTAGTCTATAGTGACCAGAGAATAAATATACTGTAGTCTATAGTGACCAGAGAATAAATATACAGTAGTCTATAGTGACCAGAGAATAAATACACTGTAGTCTATAGTGACCAGAGAATAAATACACTGTAGTCTATAGTGACCAGAGAATAAATATACTGTAGTCTATAGTGACCAGAGAATAAATATACTGTAGTCTATAGTGACCAGAGAATAAATATACTGTAGTCTATAGTGACCAGATAATAAATATACTGTAGTCTATAGTGACCAGAGAATAAATATACAGTAGTCTATTGTGACCAGAGAATAAATATACTGTAGTCTATAGTGACCAGAGAATAAATATACTGTAGTCTACACCCTAGTGACCAGAGAATAAATATACAGTAGTCTACACCCTAGTGACCATAGAATAAATATACTGTAGTCTACACCCTAGTGACCAGAGAATAAATATACTGTAGTCTATAGTGACCAGAGAATAAATATACTGTAGTCTATAGTGACCAGAGAATAAATATACTGTAGTCTATAGTGACCAGAGAATAAATATACTGTAGTCTATAGTGACCAGAGAATAAATATACTGTAGTCTATAGTGACCAGAGAATAAATACACTGTAGTCTATAGTGACCAGAGAATAAATATACTGTAGTCTATAGTGACCAGAGAATAAATATACTGTAGTCTATAGTGACCAGAGAATAAATATACTGTAGTCTATAGTGACCAGAGAATACATATACTGTAGTCTATAGTGACCAGAGAATAAATATACTGTAGTCTATAGGGACCAGAGAATAAATATACTGTAGTCTATAGTGACCAGAGAATAAATATACTGTAGTCCATAGTGACCAGAGAATAAATATACTGTAGTCTATAGTGACCAGAGAATAAATACACTGTAGTCTATAGTGACCAGAGAATAAATATACTGTAGTCTACACCCTAGTGACCAGAGAATAAATATACTGTAGTCTACACCCTAGTGACCATAGAATAAATATACTGTAGTCTACACCCTAGTGACCAGAGAATAAATATACTGTAGTCTATAGTGACCAGAGAATAAATATACTGTAGTCTATAGTGACCAGAGAATACATATACTGTAGTCTATTGTGACCAGAGAATAAATACACTGTAGTCTATAGTGACCAGAGAATAAATATACTGTAGTCTATAGTGACCAGAGAATAAATATACTGTAGTCTATAGTGACCAGAGAATAAATATACTGTAGTCTATAGTGACCAGAGAATAAATATACTGTAGTCTATAGTGACCAGAGAATAAATATACTGTAGTCTATAGTGACCAGAGAATAAATATACTGTAGTCTATAGTGACCAGAGAATAAATATACTGTAGTCTACACCCTAGTGACCAGAGAATAAATATACTGTAGTCTATAGTGACCAGAGAATAAATATACTGTAGTCTATAGTGACCAGAGAATAAATATACTGTAGTCTATAGTGACCAGAGAATACATATACTGTAGTCTATAGTGACCAGAGAATAAATATACTGTAGTCTATAGTGACCAGAGAATAAATATACTGTAGTCTATAGTGACCAGAGAATAAATATACTGTAGTCTATAGTGACCAGAGAATAAATATACTGTAGTCTATAGTGACCAGAGAATAAATATACTGTAGTCTATAGTGACCAGAGAATAAATATACTGTAGTCTATAGTGACCAGAGAATAAATATACTGTAGTCTATAGTGACCAGAGAATAAATACACTGTAGTCTATAGTGACCAGAGAATAAATATACTGTAGTCTATAGTGACCAGAGAATAAATATACTGTAGTCTATAGTGACCAGAGAATAAATACACTGTAGTCTATAGTGACCAGAGAATAAATACACTGTAGTCTATAGTGACCAGAGAATAAATATACTGTAGTCTATAGTGACCAGAGAATAAATATACTGTAGTCTATAGTGACCAGAGAATAAATACACTGTAGTCTATAGTGACCAGAGAATAAATATACTGTAGTCTATAGTGACCAGAGAATAAATACACTGTAGTCTATAGTGACCAGAGAATAAATATACTGTAGTCTATAGTGACCAGAGAATAAATATACTGTAGTCTATAGTGACCAGAGAATAAATATACTGTAGTCTATAGTGACCAGAGAATAAATATATTGTAGTCTATAGTGACCAGAGAATAAATACACTGTAGTCTATAGTGACCAGAGAATAAATATACTGTAGTCTATAGTGACCAGAGAATAAATATACTGTAGTCTATAGTGACCAGAGAATAAATATACTGTAGTCTATAGTGACCAGAGAATAAATATATTGTAGTCTATAATGACCAGAGAATAAATATACTGTAGTCTATAGTGACCAGAGAATAAATATACTGTAGTCTATAGTGACCAGAGAATAAATACACTGTAGTCTATAGTGACCAGAGAATAAATATACTGTAGTCTATAGTGACCAGAGAATAAATATACTGTAGTCTACATCCTAGTGACCAGAGAATAAATATACTGTAGTCTATAGTGACCAGAGAATAAATATACTGTAGTCTATAATGACCAGAGAATAAATATACTGTAGTCTATAGTGACCAGAGAATAAATATACTGTAGTCTATAGTGACCAGAGAATAAATATACTGTAGTCTATAGTGACCAGAGAATAAATATACTGTAGTCTATAGTGACCAGAGAATAAATATACTGTAGTCTATAGTGACCAGATAATAAATATACTGTAGTCTATAGTGACCAGATAATAAATATACTGTAGTCTATAGTGACCAGAGAATAAATATACTGTAGTCTATAGTGACCAGAGAATAAATATACTGTAGTCTATAGTGACCAGAGAATAAATAAACATTTACGATTTCAATTTACAACAAAAAAACCTACGTCTTTGTCTTTTGAGCTTCTAGTCATGAAATCTATGCAACCAACTCAATCACTTTTTATAGCTACTGTTTACAGGCCTCCTGGGCCATATACAGCGTTCCTCACTGAGTTCCCTGAATTCCTATCGGACCTTGTAGTCATAGCAGATAATATTCTACATTTTGGTGGCTTTAATATTCACATGGAAAAATCCACAGACCCACTCCAAAAGACTTTCAGAGCCATCATCATGGGTTTTGTCCAACATGTCTCCGGTTCTACTCACTGCCACAGTCATACTCTGGACCTAGTTTTGTCCCAAGGAATAAATATTGTGGATCTTAATGTTTTTCCTCATAATCCTGGACTATCGGACCACCATTTTATTACGTGTGCAATCGTAACAAATAATCTGCTCAGACCCCAACCAAGGAGCATTAAAAGTCGTGATATAATTTCTCAGACAACCGAAAGATTCCTAGATGCCCTTCCAGACTCCCTCTGCCTACCCAAGGACGTCAGAGGACAAAAATGAGTTAACCACCTAACTGAGGAACTCAGTTTAACCTTGCGCAATACCCTAGATGCAGTCGCACCCCTAAAAACTAAAAACATTTGTCATAAGAAACTAGCTCCCTGGTATACAGAAAATACCCGAGCTCTGAAGCAAGCTTCCAGAAAATTGGAACGGAAATGGTGCCACACCAAACTGGAAGTCTTCCGACTAGCTTGGAAAGACAGTACCGTGCAGTATCGAAGAGCCCTTACTGCTGCTCAATCATCCTATTTTTCCAACTTAATTGAGGAAAATAAGAACAATCCAACATTTATTTGTGATACTGTCACAAAGTTAACTAAAAAGCAGCATTCCCCAAGAGAGGATGCCTTTCACCTCAGCAGTAATAAATTCATGAACTTCTTTGAGGAAAAGATCATGATCATTAGAAAGCAAATTACGGACTCCTTTTTAAATCTGCGGATTCCTCCAAAGCTCAGTTGTCCTGAGTCTGCACAACTCTGCCAGGACCTAGGATCAAGGGAGACACTCAAGTGTTTTAGTACTGTATGTCTTGACACAATGATGAAAATAATCATGGCCTCTAAACCTTCAAGCTGCATACTGGACCCTATTCCAACTAAACTACTGAAAGAGCTGCTTCCTGTGCTTGGCCCTCCTATGTTGAACATAATAAACGTCTCTCTATCCACCGGATGTGTACCAAGCTCACTAAAAGTGGCCGTAATAAAGTCTCTCTTGAAAAAGCCAAACCTTGACCCAGAAAATATAAAAAACTATCGGCCTATATCGAATCTCCCATTCCTCTTGAAAATTTTAGAAAAAGATGTTGCGCAGCAACTCACTGCCTTCCTGAAGACAAACAATGTATACGAAACGCTTCAGTCTGGTTTTAGACTTCATCATAGCACTGAGACTGCACTTTTGAAGGTGGTAAATTACCTTTTAATGGCATCAGACCGAGGCTCTGCATCTGTCCTCGTGCTCCTAGACCTTAGTGCTGCTTTTGATACCATCGATCACCACATTCTTTTGGAGAGATTGGAAACCCAAATTGGTCTACGCGGACAAGTTCTGGCCTGGTTTAGATCTTATCTGTCAGAAAGAAACCCATTTGTCTCTGTGGATGGTTTGTCCTCTGACAAATCAACTGTACATTTCGGTGTTCCTCAAGGTTCCGTTTTAGGACCACGGTTGTTTTAACTATATATTTTACCTCTTGGGGATGGCATTCGAAAACATTGTTAACTTTCACTGCTATGCGGATGACACACAGCTGTACATTTCGATGAAACACGGTGAAGCCCCAAAATGGCCCTCGCTGGAAGCCTGCGTTTCAGACAAAAGGAAGTGAATGGCTGCAAACTTTCTACTTTTAAACTCGGACTAAACAGAGATGCTTGTTCTAGGTCCCAAGAAACAAAGAGATCTTCTGTTGAATCTGACAATTAATCTTGATGGGTGTACAGTCGTCTCAAATAAAACTGTGAAGGACCTCGGCATTACTCTGGACTCTGATCTCTCTTTTGACGAACATATCAAGACTGTTTCAAGGACGTTTTTTTCCATCTATGTAACATTGCAAAAATCAGAAACTTTCTGTCCAAAAATGATGCAGAAAAATTAATCAATTATTTTGTCACTTCTAGGTTAGACTACTGCAATGCTCTACTTTCCGGCTACCCGGATAAAGCACTAAATAAACTTCAGTTAGTGCTAAATACAGCTGCTAGAATCCTGACTAGAACCCAATAAATTTGTTCACTCTTTCTCCAGTGCTAGCCTCCCTACACTGGCTTCCTGTTAAGGCAAGGGCTGATTTCAAGGTTTTACTGCTAACCTACAAAGCATTACATGAGCTTGCTCCTACCTATCTTTCTGATTTGGTCCTGCCGTACATACCTACACGTACGCTACGGTCACAAGACGCAGGCCTCCTAATTGTCCCTAGAATTTCTAAGCAAACAGCTGGAGGCAGGGCTTTCTCCTATAGAGCTCCATTTTTATGGAATGGTCTGCCTACCCATGTGAGAGACACAGACTCGGTCTCAACCTTTAAGTCTTTATTTAAGACTCATCTCTTCAGTAGGTCCTATGATTGAGTGTAGTCTGGCCCAGGAGTGTGAAGGTGAATGGAAAGGCACTGGAGCAACGAACCACCCTTGCTGTCTCTGCCTGGCCGGTTCCCCTCTCTCCACTGGGACGCTCTGCCTCTAACCCTATTACAGGGGCTGAGTCACTGGCTTACTGGTGCTCTTTCATGCTGTTCCTAGGAGGGGTGCGTCACTTGAGTGGGTTGAGTCACTGACGTGGTCTTCCTGTCTGGGTTGGCGCTCCCCCCTTGGGTTGTGCCGCATCTTTGTGGGCTATACTCGGCCTTGTCTCAGGATGGTAAGTTGGTGGTTGAAGATATGCCTCTAGTGGTGTGGGGGCTGTGCTTCGGCAAAGTGGATGGGGTAATATCCTGCCTGTTTAGCCCTGTCAAGAGGGGTATAATCGGATGGGGCCACAGTGTCTCCTGACCCCTCCTGTCTCAGCCTCCAGTATTTATGCTGCAGTTGTTTATGTGTCAGGGGGTTAGGGTCAGTCTGTGTGTCGGGGGGCTAGGGTCAGAGTTTTTCTCCTGTCTTATCTGGTGTCCTGTGTGAATTTAAGTATGCACTCTCTAATTCTCTCTTTCTCTCTTTCTTTCTTTCTTTCTCTCTCTCGAAGGACCTGAGCCCTAGGACCATGCCTCAGGACTACCTGGCATGATGACTCCTTGCTGTCGTCAGTCCACCTGGACGTGCTGCTGCTCCAGTTTGAACTGTTCTGCCTGCGGCTATGGAACCCTGACCTGTTCACCGGACGTGCTACCTGTCCCAGACCTGCTGGAGCAGTAGAGATACTCTCAATGATCGGCTATGAAAAGCCAACTGACATTTACTCCTGAGGTGCTGACCTGTTGCACCCTCAACAACTTCTGTGATTATTATTATTTGACCATGCTGGTCATTTGAACATCTTGGCCATGTTCAGTTATAATCTCCACCCGGCACAGCCAGAAGAGGATTGGCCACCCCTCATAGCCTGGTTCCTCTCTAGATTTCTTCCTAGGTTTTGGCCTTTTTAGGGAGTTTTTCCTAGCCACCTGCATTGTTTGCTGTTTTGGGTTCATGGCTGGGTTTCTGTACAGCACTTTGAGATATCAGCTGATGTAAGATGGGCTGTATAAATACATTTGATTTGATATAGTGACCAGAGAATAAATATACTGTAGTCTATAGTGACCAGAGAATAAATATACTGTAGTCTATAGTGACCAGATAATAAATATACTGTAGTCTATAGTGACCAGAGAATAAATATACTGTAGTCTATAGTGACCAGAGAATAAATATACTGTAGTCTACATCCTAGTGACCAGAGAATAAATATACTGTAGTCTATAGTGACCAGAGAATAAATATACTGTAGTCTATAGTGACCAGAGAATAAATATACTGTAGTCTATAGTGACCAGAGAATAAATATACTGTAGTCTATAGTGATCAGAGAATAAATACACTGTAGTCTATAGTGACCAGAGAATAAATATACAGTAGTCTATAGTGACCAGAGAATAAATATACTGTAGTCTATAGTGACCAGAGAATAAATATACTGTAGTCTATAGTGACCAGAGAATAAATATACTGTAGTCTATAGTGACCAGAGAATAAATATACTGTAGTCTATAGTGACCAGAGAATAAATATACTGTAGTCTATAGTGACCAGAGAATAAATACACTGTAGTCTATAGTGACCAGAGAATAAATATACTGTAGTCTACATCCTAGTGACCAGAGAATAAATATACTGTAGTCTATAGTGACCAGAGAATAAATATACTGTAGTCTATAATGACCAGAGAATAAATATACTGTAGTCTATAGTGACCAGAGAATAAATATACTGTAGTCTATAGTGACCAGAGAATAAATATACTGTAGTCTATAGTGACCAGAGAATAAATATACTGTAGTCTATAGTGACCAGAGAATAAATATACTGTAGTCTATAGTGACCAGAGAATAAATATACTGTAGTCTATAGTGACCAGAGAATAAATATACTGTAGTCTACATCCTAGTGACCAGAGAATACATATACTGTAGTCTATAGTGACCAGAGAATAAATATACTGTAGTCTATAGTGACCAGAGAATAAATATACTGTAGTCTATAGTGACCAGAGAATAAATATACTGTAGTCTATAGTGACCAGAGAATAAATATACTGTAGTCCATAGTGACCAGAGAATAAATATACTGTAGTCTATAGTGACCAGAGAATAAATATACTGTAGTCTATAGTGACCAGAGAATAAATATACTGTAGTCTACATCCTAGTGACCAGAGAATACATATACTGTAGTCTATAGTGACCAGAGAATAAATATACTGTAGTCTATAGTGACCAGATAATAAATATACTGTAGTCTATAGTGACCAGAGAATAAATATACTGTAGTCTATAGTGACCAGAGAATAAATATACTGTAGTCTATAGTGACCAGAGAATAAATATACTGTAGTCTATAGTGACCAGAGAATAAATATACTGTAGTCTATAGTGACCAGAGAATAAATATACTGTAGTCTATAGTGACCAGAGAATAAATATACTGTAGTCTATAGTGACCAGAGAATAAATATACTGTAGTCTATAGTGACCAGAGAATAAATATACTGTAGTCTATAGTGACCAGAGAATAAATATACTGTAGTCTATAGTGACCAGAGAATAAATATACTGTAGTCTATAGTGACCAGAGAATAAATATACTGTAGTCTATAGTGACCAGAGAATAAATATACTGTAGTCTATAGTGACCAGAGAATAAATATACTGTAGTCTATAGTGACCAGAGAATAAATATACTGTAGTCTACATCCTAGTGACCAGAGAATAAATATACTGTAGTCTATAGTGACCAGAGAATAAATATACTGTAGTCTATAGTGACCAGAGAATAAATATACTGTAGTCTATAGTGACCAGAGAATAAATATACTGTAGTCTATAGTGACCAGAGAATAAATATACTGTAGTCTATAGTGACCAGAGAATAAATATACTGTAGTCTATAGTGACCAGAGAATAAATATACTGTAGTCTACATCCTAGTGACCAGAGAATAAATATACTGTAGTCTATAGTGACCAGAGAATAAATATACTGTAGTCTATAGTGACCAGAGAATAAATATACTGTAGTCTATAGTGACCAGAGAATAAATATACTGTAGTCTATAGTGACCAGAGAATACATATACTGTAGTCTATAATGACCAGAGAATAAATATACTGTAGTCTATAGTGACCAGAGAATAAATATACTGTAGTCTATAGTGACCAGAGAATAAATATACTGTAGTCTATAGTGACCAGAGAATAAATATACTGTAGTCTATAGTGACCAGAGAATAAATATACTGTAGTCTATAGTGACCAGAGAATAAATATACTGTAGTCTATAGTGACCAGAGAATAAATATACTGTAGTCTATAGTGACCAGAGAATAAATATACTGTAGTCTATAGTGACCAGAGAATAAATATACTGTAGTCTATAGTGACCAGAGAATAAATATACTGTAGTCTATAGTGACCAGAGAATAAATATACTGTAGTCTATAGTGACCAGAGAATAAATATACTGTAGTCTATAGTGACCAGAGAATAAATATACTGTAGTCTATAGTGACCAGAGAATAAATATACTGTAGTCTATAGTGACCAGAGAATAAATATACTGTAGTCTATAGTGACCAGAGAATAAATATACTGTAGTCTATAGTGACCAGAGAATAAATACACTGTAGTCTATAGTGACCAGAGAATAAATATACTGTAGTCTATAGTGACCAGAGAATAAATATACTGTAGTCTATAGTGACCAGAGAATAAATATACTGTAGTCCATAGTGATCAGAGAATAAATATACTGTAGTCTATAGTGACCAGAGAATAAATATACAGTAGTCTATAGTGACCAGAGAATAAATATACTGTAGTCTATAGTGACCAGAGAATAAATATACTGTAGTCTATAATGACCAGAGAATAAATATACTGTAGTCTATAGTGACCAGAGAATAAATATACTGTAGTCTATAGTGACCAGAGAATAAATATACTGTAGTCTATAGTGACCAGAGAATAAATATACTGTAGTCTATAGTGACCAGAGAATAAATATACTGTAGTCTATAATGACCAGAGAATAAATATACTGTAGTCTATAGTGACCAGAGAATAAATACACTGTAGTCTATAGTGACCAGAGAATAAATATACTGTAGTCTATAGTGACCAGAGAATAAATATACTGTAGTCTATAGTGACCAGAGAATAAATATACTGTAGTCTATAGTGACCAGAGAATAAATATACTGTAGTCTATAGTGACCAGAGAATAAATATACTGTAGTCTATAGTGATCAGAGAATAAATATACTGTAGTCTATAGTGACCAGAGAATAAATATACTGTAGTCTACATCCTAGTGACCAGAGAATAAATATACTGTAGTCTATAGTGACCAGAGAATAAATATACTGTAGTCTATAGTGACCAGAGAATAAATATACTGTAGTCTATAATGACCAGAGAATAAATATACTGTAGTCTATAATGACCAGAGAATAAATATACTGTAGTCTATAGTGACCAGAGAATAAATATACTGTAGTCTATAGTGACCAGAGAATAAATATACTGTAGTCTATAGTGACCAGAGAATAAATATACTGTAGTCCATAGTGATCAGAGAATAAATATACTGTAGTCTATAGTGACCAGAGAATAAATATACTGTAGTCTATAGTGACCAGAGAATAAATATACTGTAGTCTACATCCTAGTGACCAGAGAATACATATACTGTAGTCCATAGTGATCAGAGAATAAATATACTGTAGTCTATAGTGACCAGAGAATAAATATACTGTAGTCTATAGTGACCAGAGAATAAATATACTGTAGTCTATAGTGACCAGAGAATAAATATACTGTAGTCCATAGTGACCAGAGAATAAATATACTGTAGTCTATAGTGACCAGAGAATAAATATACTGTAGTCTATAGTGACCAGAGAATAAATATACTGTAGTCTATAGTGACCAGAGAATAAATATACTGTAGTCTATAGTGACCAGAGAATAAATATACTGTAGTCTATAGTGACCAGAGAATAAATATACTGTAGTCTATTGTGACCAGAGAATAAATATACTGTAGTCTATAGTGACCAGAGAATAAATATACTGTAGTCTATAATGACCAGAGAATAAATATACTGTAGTCTATAATGACCAGAGAATAAATATACTGTAGTCTATAATGACCAGAGAATAAATATACTGTAGTCTATAGTGACCAGAGAATAAATATACTGTAGTCTATAGTGACCAGAGAATAAATATACTGTAGTCTATAGTGACCAGAGAATAAATATACTGTAGTCTATAGTGACCAGAGAATAAATATACTGTAGTCTATAGTGACCAGAGAATAAATATACTGTAGTCTATAGTGACCAGAGAATAAATATACTGTAGTCTATAGTGACCAGAGAATAAATACACTGTAGTCTATAGTGACCAGAGAATAAATATACTGTAGTCTATAGTGACCAGAGAATAAATACACTGTAGTCTATAGTGACCAGAGAATAAATATACTGTAGTCTATAGTGACCAGAGAATAAATATACTGTAGTCTATAATGACCAGAGAATAAATATACTGTAGTCTATAGTGACCAGAGAATAAATACACTGTAGTCTATAGTGACCAGAGAATAAATATACTGTAGTATATAGTGACCAGAGAATACATATACTGTAGTCTATAGTGACCAGAGAATACATATACTGTAGTCTACATCCTAGTGACCAGATAATAAATATACTGTAGTCTATAGTGACCAGAGAATAGATATACTGTAGTCTATAGTGACCAGAGAATAAATATACTGTAGTCTATAGTGACCAGAGAATAAATATACTGTAGTCTATAATGACCAGAGAATAAATATACTGTAGTCTATAGTGACCAGAGAATAAATACACTGTAGTCTATAGTGACCAGATAATAAATATACTGTAGTCTATAGTGACCAGAGAATAAATACACTGTAGTCTATAGTGACCAGAGAATAAATACACTGTAGTCTATAGTGACCAGAGAATAAATATACAGTAGTCTTTTGTCACTTCAAATAGAGATGTTGTACTAAGCATAAAGTACTTTTAACATTAAGGTAGTTATAATTTTCAGTTAACAGACATTTGCAGACTGATAATGTGTCCCAGGAATCACAAAGCCAGTCAACAGAATCATCATCACACACTGTCAACACAACCAACCGTCACTCCTCTTCTGTCTTCGTCTCCCGCTAATACTACGTCGGAAGCCAAAAGACCAAGTGCCTCATGGGACAGAAACCACATCAAAGAATCATGCAGAAGTACGTAGAAGACTGAAGAGGAAAACTCTGTTCATTACTGCATTCAAACTAGTCTAAACATAGCACGCTTTACTGAACCCCAGAACCCTGTCCACCTCCTCTCCTCCTCTCCCTCGAACACACACACACACACACACACACACACACACACACACACACACACACACACACACACACACACACACACACCACACACACACACACACACACACACACACACACACACACACACACACACACACCACACACACACACACACACACACACACACACAGTCGTGAAACAGCAGAGCCGCCACTGCGACTGTATTTCTAAAGCCAAAGCCAGTTTGTCTGTCCGTACAGTATTGGCCCCTTGAACAGAGCTAGTAGCTAGCGTCACTACGGACGCGTTAGTTATTCAGCCCTGCTCCGTATTCAAGCCTGTAATTAGACATGACAGCTGGGTTTCCTACCCTGTCCTACCCCTGCAGCCAGGCTGTTTGAGCTGCAGGCACGTAGTTCCCGAGCGCTCCGGACTCCCCCCCCCCCACCCCCCCGGCCCAGCGAAGGCCAGCCAAAGGGACGGAGAGGGAAAAAGGAAAGAGAGAAGGGAGGCCCCTGCAATATTGTTTAGCCATGAGGGACACTGTGATTCACTGGGGTTAAATCACGTCTCAATGGAGCTTTAATGAGCGACCCCAGTAGCCATAACACACCATAACACCCCATAATACCCCATGATACCACAGGACACACCATAACACACCATAACACCCCATAACACCCCATAACACACCATAACACCCCATAATACCCCATAATACCACAGGACAGTTTTATGAAGGCATCTTTTGACTACGCATACGTCTGGTTTTCAATTGCTGTTGTTTATTTCAGTTAATAACGGCAGTGCAGCTGATACGAGGTGCAGAAAGGGCCAAGATTATACAAGTGTTTCTGACACGGTCGCCTCTCTCCTCAACCGACCATAACGATCAACTGCATGCAATTAATGGAGGAAACAAATGTGGATCAGCCTAAAGTATACAGCAGGTGATCAAATAACTGTAAACTACTGTAGGCTAGTTTCAAATCAAATCAAATGTATTTTGTATTTCAAATGTATTTCAAATCAAATTTATTTATAAAGCCCTTCATACATCAGCTGATATCTCAAAGTGCTGTACAGAAACCCAGCCCAAAACCCCAAACAGCAAGCAATGCAGGTGTAGAAGCACGGTGGCTAGGAAAAACTCCCTAGAAAGGCCAAAACCTAGGAAGAAACCTAGAGAGGAACCAGGCTATGAGGGGTGGGCCAGTCCTCTTCTGGCTGTGCCGGGTGGAGATTATAAACCTAGAGAGGAACCAGGCTATTTGGGGTGGGCCAGTCCTCTTCTGGCTGTGCCGGGTGGAGATTATAAACCTAGAGAGGAACCAGGCTATGTGGGGTGGGCCAGTCCTCTTCTGGCTGTGCCGGGTGGAGATTATAACAGAACATGGCCAAGATGTTCAAATGTTCATAAATGACCAGCATGGTCCAATAATAATAACTGGTCTGTAACATTCAGCCTTTAACATACACATGGTTATTGACATGTGAAATATTTTTTCAAGGGAAGGTTTTCTTTTAGTGCAGTGATGTCATTCATGTGAATGGCAGACCATTCATGAGTAATAAGAATTAGTTAGTTACAGACCAGTGTGTAATAAGAATTAGTTAGTTATACAGACCAGTATGTAATAAGAATTAGTTAGTTACAGACCAGTGTGTAATAAGAATTAGTTAGTTACAGACCAGTGTGTAATAAGAATTAGTTTGTTACAGACCAGTGTGTAATAAGAATTAGTTAGTTATACAGACCAGTGTGTAATAAGAATTAGTTTGTTACAGATCAGTGTGTAATAAGAATTAGTTAGTTACAGATCAGTATGTAATAAGAATTAGTTTGTTACAGACCAGTATGTAATAAGAATTAGTTAGTTACAGACCAGTATGTAATAAGAATTAGTTAGTTACAGACCAGTGTGTAATAAGAATTAGTTAGTTACAGACCAGTGTGTAATAAGAATTAGTTTGTTACAGACCAGTATGTAATAAGAATTAGTTAGTTACAGACCAGTGTGTAATAAGAATTAGTTAGTTACAGACCAGTGTGTAATAATAATTAGTTTGTTACAGACCAGTATGTAATAAGAATTAGTTAGTTACAGACCAGTGTGTAATAAGAATTAGTTAGTTACAGACCAGTGTGTAATAAGAATTAGTTAGTTACAGACCAGTGTGTAATAAGGAGTCAAAGAGAACTGTTGGAGTAGGTGGGGTGTCCTACACAGAGAGGGTGGTGTGTGTGTGTGTGTGTGTGTGTGTGTGTGTGTGTGTGTGTGTGTGTGTGTGTGTGTGTGTGTGTGTGTGTGTGTGTGTGTGTGTGTGTGTGTGTGTGTGTGTGTGTGTGTGTGTGTGCGCGCGCGTGTGTGTGTGTGCGCGCGTGTGTGTGTGTTGAGAGCGGGTTGTATAGGGGTAAAGGCTAGAGGGGCAGTATTCATGGATAAGAGCACATACACAGGGGGTGGACAGACACAGAGCACATTGTGTGTAGGACTAAGCACGGCACAATAGCTGAAGGGCCCTTGGTTTCATTAACGTCTTGAGGGCCCCGTGCTTCACAGTCTCAAGAGTACGGTTCAGTTTACCTCGTTGAGTTGACCTCCTGGAGTCATCTGGATAGGGGACAACTAACTACAGCTTCAGGAGTCAGCTCTCCAAGAGACAATGGGCTTTTCACTCCTGAACACACCATTATGATTAATGGGTGTATTGATTGATTTATTGATTTGTTGATCGATTGATAATTCCAAAGAATGTGGGGACTTTGTGGAATATT
>NC_048565.1:89569095-89629095 GCF_013265735.2 Oncorhynchus mykiss | reverse complement strand
GAGAGCTTGCAGGGAGAGCAGTGTAGAGGAGCAGTTTGTCACCAGGCCACAGAGACATCAGGGATTTGTCCCAGGAGAGCTTGCAGGGAGAGGAGCAGTTTGTCACCAGGCCACAGAGACATCAGGGATTTGTCCCAGGAGAGCTTGCAGGGAGAGGAGCAGTTTGTCACCAGGCCACAGAGACATCAGGGATTTGTCCCAGGAGAGCTTGCAGGGAGAGCAGGGTAAAGGAGAAGTTTGTCACCAGGCCACAGAGACATCAGGGATTTGTCCCAGGAGAGCTTGTAGGGAGAGCAGGGTAAAGGAGAAGTTTGCACCAGGCCACAGAGACATCAGGGATTTGTCCCAGGAGAGCTTGCAGGGAGAGCAGGGTAAAGGAGAAGTTTGTCATCAGGCCACAGAGACATCAGGGATTTGTCCCAGGAGAGCAGTGTAGAGGAGCAGTTTGTCACCAGGCCACAGAGAAATCAGGGATTTGTCCCAGTAGAGCTTGCAGGGAGAGGGGCAGTTTGTCACCAGGCCACAGAGACATCAGGGATTTGTCCCAGGAGAGCAGTGTAGAGGAGCAGTTTGTCACCAGGCCACAGAGAAATCAGGGATTTGTCCCAGTAGAGCTTGCAGGGAGAGGGGCAGTTTGTCACCAGGCCACAGAGACATCAGGGATTTGTCCCAGGAGAGCTTGCAGGGAGACCAGTGTAGAGGAGCAGTTTGTCACCAGGCCACAGAGACATCAGGGATTTGTCCCAGTAGAGCTTGCAGGGAGAGGAGCAGTTTGTCACCAGGCCACAGAGAAATCAGGGATTTGTTCCACGGATGTGTCCGGTGAGCAGCGATGAACAACCAGGGAACGTTCCTCTCTCTCTCTCTCTGCCTGTTCCTGATGTGCTGTGGCCTAATAAACACCCTATTCTCTTATTTGTGTACTACATTTGACCAGATAGTGCACTATATAGGGAATAGGGTGCCATCTGGGATGCACTCCAAGTCTTCAGTGTTTATTTCTACTCCACACTAGCAGCACTCAGTTACTCTCTGTCACTCTCTGTCACTCTCTCAGTTAGTCACTCAGTTACTCTCTCAGTCACTCTCTGTCACTCTCTCAGTTAGTCACTCAGTTACTCTCTGTCACTCTCCCAGTCACTCTCTGTCACTCTCTGTCACTCTCTCAGTTAGTCACTCAGTCACTATCCCAGTCACTCTCGCAGTCATTCTCTCAGTGCACCAACTGTTCAGATCTGGTGTGAGGTGTTCCCCCGACAGCTGTACAGCACTAAGATCCTCTTTGGTCGTAGACAACGGATTAAGGAGGATTTCAGTGCTACGAAGCTTCCAGGAAACTCACCTCTGCTGGTTTTGCCCACTGGCCTTCCTCCTGGAGTGTCTAATCAACATAACATCCACCTATTACAGACAAACGACTCCTCCGGAGCCCCTGTTAGGGCTCAGAGAGGAGAGGAGTGAGGGACGAAGAGAAGGTGTGGGGGAGGTGTCATTGACACCTACCAATGCACTCTGGGAGTCTCCCATTGGCAGGCCCAGCGGGGATTCTGGGTAAAGAGTCTCCTTGTGCATCCAAAATTGCACAGTATTCCCTGTATAGTGCAATACTTTAGACCAGAGCCCTGTGTATGCCACTAAAGTAGTGCACTATACAGGACATAAGGTGCATTTTGGGATGCAGCCCCTCTCAGTATGCAGCCGGGCGGCCGCTCGGACAGCTCTGGTCTATAGCCATGTGTAGAACTCCACTTGAAAAGCCCAGGGGACTGGCCTTCAGAAGCCTCAGTAACCTAATCAAGACACCACTGCTACTGGAGTGACTGTTTAGGATCAAGGAAACACAAGCAGATCTAGAAACTGCAGAACAATTAGGTTGTGTCTTCACTAACCTCTCTCCCTCACTTATTTGACTCAACACACAAACAGCTCCACCATGGCCTTTCCTTCTCCTATTCATCATGTTTCCCCCCCGTGGAAAAAAAACCCAAACATCTTATTTGAATTTGAAGCAGTTTAAATGAACAGTAATAAGGTTGAGAGGATGGAGGATACCATCCCTCTCTAAGGACAATCAATCAAATAAATAACTTCCCATATCAACAATATAAATTACCGCACCAGTTTTGATTGTCCCCTTCCACATATTCAAGGGAGCTCTTTGGAGGGTGTTATTTTTTTTAATATGGGGGTAATAGGGACTATTTAGCAGGTAATATGGTATTAATGTAGAGGAGAGGATGAAGAAGCCAGCTATAATGGAAGTGGGGCTTTAGCCTCTGCATGAATTTCAATGATGAAGCACAATGCCTTAAATCCCGTTCTTATTGAAGCCGCCTCCCCTGCAGGTACTTCTGAGAGCTCTAATAGAATAGGAAGTAGAGGACACAATAGATTTATATCTCTCTCAAGCCCCTTTCAGGTCACTGTCTACTTCCCAAATGGCAACCTATTCCCTATGTAGTGCACTACTTTCTATGGGTTTTGGTCAAAAAAGTAGTGCACTATATAGGGAATAGGGTGCCATTTGGGATCTCAGCACAGAAAATTCCTACGATCTCTTTAAACTGGCAATAAGCACTTCATGAATCATTCATTTTTAATAGATTATGCAAATTTTCCGAGGGACATAAAATCAACAAGATCAATAACGGCAGTCATTTTAATTGGTGTTAGAAAACATTTTAAGGATAAACATAATCTCCTTACTTCTTTCCCCAGCCCCGTAAAAAGCACAATTAATTTGAAATTGGATCTCAGCCTAAATGCAGAAGATAATTGAGTATTTTTTTTTTGCTGTTGCTGTTGCTTGGCTTGGATTCTGTCTTGCTGCGCTGGGTTTATTGTTTGAAAGTAAACTGTAATACTGAGTCCTTACAGAGAAGCTAAAACCTCAAATACCTGAGTAAAATACATTATGATTATTACCACAGTAGAAACAGCCACCAAGGGAAAACCAAGAAGTGGCACTAGTCAGAAAACGGTCAGAAACAAAAAGTCAATACTTCCACCATTCATCCACAACTATTCACATTTTTAAGTCAAAAATAAATAATCTCACAATCTAAAAAATGTTGAGTTAAAACACAATTTAAAGTTTTATGTATTTTGTTTTTACATTATAAAGCATTGGAGATCGTGGGCCTCTAGTCTAAAACAACCACCCAGGTGCAAACAAAGCCCCCCCAGGTGCCTAACCGTGGTCGAGCCTGACCCTGCCTTCATACCAGCAGTACAAAGGCCAAACACACACCTTCTCTTCTCACGAGGCCTGACTTACAGAGATCTACCTCCCACCCACATATTAATGAGAAGGCTCCTTTCTGTTCTCATACGGCTGCTGTTTGGGTTATCATTTGAGAAGGGGCCCGGCCACTCGTTCCTCGCTCACTGCACTTTTCAATCATTCTGTCCTCCCCCTCCCCCCCGCGCAGAAACCCTTTGATGACTTGATGCATAATTATATGAATTTTAATAAAAGCTCTGTATATTACTCTTGCGGCCCCGACAGTAATCGTAAACTTTCAGTAAACTTAACCTTCTTCTTGGTAATAACCGTGGCAACAATGAAACAATATTTCAATTAGCGAGGCAGTCGTTAACTATGACAGAGTGAGCAAGTTAGAGAGAAAGAGAGCTAGCGAGAGAGAGAGAGAGAGAGAGAGAGAGAGAGAGAGAGAGAGAGAGAGAGAGAGAGAGAGAGGGAGAGACAGAGACAGAGAGAGAGAGAGAGAGAGAGAGAGAGAGAGAGAGAGAGAGAGAAAGAGAGCGAGAGAGAGAGAGAGAGAGAGATAGAGAGAGACAGAGAGAGAGAGAGAGAGAGAGAGAGACAGAGAGAGAGAGAAAGAGAGAGAGAGAGAGAGAGAGAGAGAGAGAGAGAGTGATCTCAGTGTCATGTAGTCAGACAGTAGACAACGCCATGGTGTATTTACAAAAAGCAGTAAATTACTCGTCTAGATTTATAAGAACCACAAGGAAATAATAGCTAAGTTTCTTGCTAAAAAAACAAACAAAAAAACTCCCAAGTCAGGAATCACAACAAGGACAAACCAGCAGCGAGAAACCAGCGTTTATTCTCTCTCCTGCAGAGAGTGGCAATGACTGGTAGAGAGACCTTGCCAGTTCAGCTCTGTAGTACGCAATCATAGCATTGATGTGTTGACATCAAAGGTCCTTGTCGAACAAAGTGACAAAACAGCTAAGTCCCCCCTGTCCTTTTACTGTGGGTTGCTTCCCAAATGGCTCCCCATTTCCTTCACAGTGTACTACTTTGGACCAGGGCCAATAGCGCACTACATAGGGAATAGGGTGTCATTTGGGACGACTCCTTTATCACCTGCTAACTCAGCACAATAAGATGAATGACGGCTGCTCCTGCTGTAGCTACATGTTTTATCTCATAAAGTAAAGTACCACCTTTCAGTGCAGAGTCAAATCAAACTGGTACTACTACTACTACTACCACTACTACTACCACTATTACCACTACTACTACTACTACTACCAATACTACTACAACTATTACCACTACTACTACTATTACTACTACTACTACTACCACTACTACTACCACTATTACTACTATTACTACTACTACCACTATTACCACTACTACTACTATTACTACTACTACTACTACCACTACTACTACCACTATTACCACTACTACCACTATTACCACTACTACTACTATTACTACTACCACTACTACTACTACAGTACTACTACCACTACTACTACCACTATTACCACTACAACAACTATTACCACTACTACTACTATTACTACTACTACTACTACCACTACTACTACCACTATTACCACTACTACTACTATTACTACAGTACTACTACCACTATTACCACTACTACTACCACTATTACCACTACTACTACTACTACTGCTACCACTATTACCACTACTACTACTATTACTACTAACACTACTACTACTACAGTACTACTACTACCACTACCGCTACTACTACTACTAATACTATTACTATTACTATTACTACTACTACTAATACTATTACTACTACTCCTACTACTACTACTAATACTACTACTACTACTATTACTACTAATGCTATTACTATTACTACTACTACTAATACTATTACTACTACTACTCCTACTACTACTACTACTAATACTACTACTACTATTACTACTACTACTACTACTATTACTATTAATACTAATAATACTAATACTGCTATTACTTCTATTACTACTGCTATTATGACAACTACTACTCTTACTGCTACTACTACTACTAATACCCCTACTACTACTACAAATAATAATACTACTACTACTACTACTACTGCTACTACTAATACTGCTACTACTACTACTACTAATAATAATAATAAAACTAATAATAATACTAATACTATTACTAGTACTACTACTAGTACTATTACTATTATTACTACTAATAATACTAATACTACTATTACTACTCCTACTACTGCTATTACTACTGCTATTGCTATTGCTATTATGACTACTACTACTACTACTACTACTGATACAAATTCCAATACCAATACTAATACTAATACTATTACTACTACTACTACTGATACGAATACTAATACCAATACTACTACTACTACTACTACTACTGATACGAATACTAATACCAATACTAATACAAATACTATTACTACTACTACTACTGTTACTACTACTACTACTACTACTACTGATACGAATACTAATACCAATACTAATACTAATACTATTACTACTACTAAGAGTGTCAAACCAAACGGCATTAAAATAATCTGCACACTTACTGTCATGTTTCTGTTTGCAGGATTTGTTTTTATTTTCATGTAAATAAATAGACACCATGTCAATGCATTGCACAACATCATGTTGTTTTGTTTCATTACAACGTTGGCTGTTCTGAACAGAACAGTGAACAAGAACCCATCCCAAAAATGAGACACCCTATTCCCTACATTGTGCACTACTTTTGACCAGAGCCCTATGGACCCTGAGCACTGTGGACCCTGGTCACTATGGACCCTGAGCCCTATGGACCCTGGTCACTATGGACCCTGGTCACTATGGACCCTGAGCCCTATGGACCCTGGTCACTATGGACCCTGGTCACTATGGACCCTGAGCCCTATGGACCCTGGTCACTATGAACCCTGAGCACTGTGGACCCTGAGCCCTATGGACCCTGGTCACTATGGACCCTGGTCACTATGGACCCTGAGCCCTATGAACCCTGAACCCTATGAACCCTGAGCACTGTGGACCCTGGTCACTATGGACCCTGAGCCCTATGGACCCTGGTCACTATGGACCCTGAACACTGTGGACCCTGAGCCCTATGGACCCTGAGCACTGTGGACCCTGGTCACTATGGACCCTGAGCCCTATGGACCCTGGTCACTATGGACCCTGAGCACTGTGGACCCTGAGCCCTATGGACCCTGAGCACTGTGGACCCTGGTCACTATGGACCCTGAGCCCTATGGACCCTGGTCACTATGGACCCTGAACACTGTGGACCCTGAGCCCTATGGACCCTGGTCACTATGGACCCTGGTCACTATGGACCCTGAGCCCTATGAACCCTGGTCACTATGGACCCTGAGCCCTATGGACCCTGGTCACTATGGACCCTGGTCACTATGGACCCTGAGCCCTATGGACCCTGGTCACTATGGACCCTGGTCACTATGGACCCTGAGCCCTATGGACCCTGGTCACTATGAACCCTGAGCCCTATGGACCCTGAGCCCTATGAACCCTGAACCCTATGGACCCTGAGCCCTATGAACCCTGGTTACTATGAACCCTGAGCCCTATGAACCCTGAGCCCTATGGACCCTGAGCCCTATGGACCCTGAGCCCTATGGACCCTGAGCCCTATGAACGCTGGTTACTATGAACCCTGAGCCCTATGAACCCTGGTTACTATGAACCCTGAGCCCTATGAACCCTGGTTACTATGAACCCTGAGCCCTATGAATCCTGGTTAATATGAACACTGAGCCCTATGAACCCTGGTTACTATGGACCCTGAGCCCTATGGACCCTGAGCCCTATGAACCCTGAGCCCTATGGACCCTGGTCACTATGGACCCTGAGCCCTATGAGCCCTGAGCCCTATGGACCCTGGTCACTATGAACCCTGAGCCCTATGAACCCTGAGCCCTATGAACCCTGGTTACTATGAACCCTGAGCCCTGTGAACCCTGGTTACTATGAATCCTGGTTACTATGGACCCTGGTCACTATGAACCCTGAGCCCTATGAACCCTGAGCCCTATGGACCCTGGTTACTATGGACCCTGAGCCCTATGGACCCTGAGCCCTATGAACCCTGAGCCCTATGGACCCTGAACCCTATGAGCCCTGAGCCCTATGAACCCTGGTTACTATGAACCCTGGTCAAAAGCAGTGCACTAGAAAAGGGAGCCATTTGTGAAACAGACCAATAATCCCCTTCGCTGAAGCTGTGGTTTGGCCTGTCCTGGCTGGGCAGGGTGATGGCAGGTAGACTGTACTGGGGCCTTAGGCACAGTGTGATGCATCTTAGAGTAGGAGTACAGATCTAGGATCAGGTCTCCCCTTGGCCATGTAATCATATTCATTGTGATCTAAAAGGCTATAAACTAATCCTAGATCAGCTCTCCTCCTCTGAGACACACAGCCAAAAGCCACGTTAAAATTTTTTCTGTATGTGTTGCCACAAACGTGGAATCGAACCCACAATTCTGGGACTCATGTTGCAAGCATCATGCTCTACCAACTGATCCACACAGACAGGACCAGTGTTTGGCTCTGTGTCTTACCTACAGAGTAGCTCTGCGTCACAGAGACACTGGGGCCCAGGTTCTGGTTACTGCTGGAGGACAGGCTGGGTTTGACCTCGCCGTCCAGACCAGGATTCAGGGAGGACAGGGAGTGGGAGTGGGAGTACTCGTTGGCCTGTAAAAAGACACGTTCATCATTACACAGCCATAGAAATGAAAAAGAAAAGGCCCCGCCTCTCCCTGCTGTGGGCTTCATTCCACCAATGTTTCATCTAAAGAGCCTTCGTTAAACAGGGTTACTCAAAAACACAAAATCAGCTACCAAAACCATGCTTACAGAGTCAAATACTGTCTCTCCGTGAATCTTAGGGTGCCTATTTGTGAGTGTGTGTGTGTGTGTGTGTGGGGAGGTCGGGTGTATGGGTTGAGTTTTGGGTGTGTGTGTACGTTCGTGTAAGTGTGTGCATGCATACGTGTGGTGTGTGTGTGTGTGTGTGTGTGTGTGTGTGTGTGTGTGTGTGTGTGTGTGTGTGTGTGTGTGTGTGTGTGTGTGTGTGTGTGTGTGTGTGAATCCACTATTTTCAAGCTGCAGCAGCGAGGGTGGGAGTTCAAGCATATCATTAATGTATTTTGGTTTTGTTCTGAGAGGAAGTGGGATCTAGAAAAGCCGAATGAAAAGCCAAGCCGTCATCTGGTCCTTTGTGCTTGACTGCAGCCAGGAGTCCTGATCAGCCAAGGGAGAAAACAGCTCTGCTTGGTTACCACACCACTGTCCCCAATGCTACCCTATTCCCTATTGCAGCGCACTGCTTTGGACCAGAAGTAGAGCACTGCACAGGGTATAAGATTACATTTGGGATGCACACAGACACGCCATGTGGCCCTGGTTCACAACAGGACACTATTCACCTTTTGGCTTTTTTAAAATTTTGAATAAAAAAAATAAAAAGTTTTAAAAAAAAGGAGCTTCTCCACAACCCTTTAACATTTCATTGGTTCATCATCAGTGACTATAAATAGGTTGTCATGTACTGTAAGTTACATTGCTCCGTGTTACCATATACAAAATGAATATCAAATTGAAAGACATTTTTAAAAAAAATTCTCCATTCTACTTATATATGTTTTGTCATAGTGAGAAAATGACTTCATTTTATATCGACCGTGATGCATTTTCTATGTATTTCGTTTGGACTCCAATACATTACTATAGAGACACTTTGTTAACCCACAGATAGAATTTCCTTTGTATGGTGGTGGATAGTTTGAGACAGTCATGGCAGATGTTACTGTGTGTTTTATAATGAGATCAGACTTCCGGGAGACTGTGTGTTGACAATGTTTGTCCCCCCCCCACAAAAAAAAATCCCAGTGTGTGTCTGAGTGGCTCGCTGGGCTGCGGTCCCAAAGGGGACGCCTGTGAGCCTGTGACCCCACTCTTGTCTGCTTCTATCCCAGATAAACTCTAATTGTCTGCTACAACTGTTCACGGGGACAATGCCGGATGTTTTCCTCTATTCCGGAAGGCTTTAGACGTTAAACAGGCGTTTTATCATGCAGATAAAGGAGGGGCTCGAAGACGAGGGGAGATGGAGGAAGAAAACACAAAACAAAAGAAAAGATAGATTTGAAAAGGATGACCAAATGGCTAGCAGAAGTGTGGGAGGGGTGAATCTATTTAGTTCTGCATCTCCAGAATGGTGTTTTTAATAGCCTTCCAACCAGCACCCAGACTCCGGCTAATAAGGACACATTGACCAATGAGGAGAAAGGGGAACGACGACAAGTGAAAGAGAGATCCATGAAAGGAGAAAATCCTCTGATTAATACTTTATTCAATTAAAACAGATGTTTCTGTTCCAGTCACATCTTTTACATTACTGATCTACTGGTCTCTTTTACATTACTGATCTACTGGTCTCTTTTACATTACTGATCTACTGGTCTCTTTTACATTACTGATCTACTGGTCTCTTTTACATTACTGGTCTACTGGTCTCTTTTACATTACTGATCTACTGGTCTCTTTTACATTACTGATCTACTGGTCTCTTTTACATTACTGATCTACTGGTCTCTTTTTCATTACTGATCTACTGGTCTCTTTTACATTACTGATCTACTGGTCTCTTTTTCATTACTGATCTACTGGTCTCTTTTACATTACTGATCTACTGGTCTCTTTTACATTACTGATCTACTGGTCTCTTTTACATTACTGATCTACTGGTCTCTTTTTCATTACTGATCTACTGGTCTCTTTTACATTACTGATCTACTGGTCTCTTTTTCATTACTGATCTACTGGTCTCTTTTACATTACTGATCTACTGGTCTCTTTTTCATTACTGATCTACTGGTCTCTTTTACATTACTGATCTACTGGTCTCTTTTTCATTACTGATCTACTGGTCTCTTTTCCATTACTGTTCTACTGGTCTCTTTTCCATTACTGATCTACTGGTCTCTTTTTCATTACTGATCTACTGGTCTCTTTTCCATTACTGTTCTACTGGTCTCTTTTCCATTACTGGTCTACTGGTCTCTTTTCCATTACTGTTTACTGGTCTCCTTTCCATTACTGATCTACTGGTCTCCTTTTCTTTTGAACCCCGCCTCCTTTCCCTCTCTTCTTCTTCTTTAATACTCTCTCTGAAGCTCTCTGTGATTGCAAGTCATTTCCAATTCGTTTTGGTATTGATCTTCCAGTAGAAATCAGTTTGGTAATTAGCTCCAAATTAGGCTCTCTTCTGGAGGTGAGTCCTGTCCTACTGATTTATTACCTACGTAATTCGCCGCGATCGGAGAGAAATTAAAATGAACTCAATTAGGCCCATTGCTTTAGCTTCTTTTATGGGTCTCCTCCCTTAAAGACTTGTAGTTTTATACGGGTACAAATTAATAGTCTCTTGTTGTTTAATAGTATAATGAAAGTAAATAAAGGTTATCCATTGTAATAAGCCTAAGAGAGGTTTTAATAAGAAGAAAGGTAGTAAGTCAACATGTAAGGGTGTAGTTATTGTGGTTTCTTCTGGGTGGGGGGGCGGGGTGGTGGTGGTGACAGAAGGGGTCTTCATTTGGTAAATGAGGATGGATAGATGGTGGGTGTTTGTGGTGTTGACATCAAAAGCAAGACGCATTAGAATATCCTATATATACACCACCAGGTGTGTGGAAATAAATCAAGAAAGCCCCTTTTGCTATGTTTACCATTTATAAAATAAAACAAAACATTTCCATGATAAATCTGACAGCTGAAAGCGGCTTCATACACTGTTTCAATAATAACGTTTTTGAAGAAGGACACGGAATTATAACAGAAATAACAGGTGCAGCAGGAGAAACACAGAGTCAGATAACACAACGGCAAAAAATAGAGAAAAATAGAGATATTGATTAATTGCATGTTGCCTTTCTGTTATTCTCAATTACAGGGGATCCAAAGAATGTGGTGTTTTTTCATCCCAAGATCGATACGACGTGGGAGTTTTCCCTGAAATCCCTACAGCATTTTACATGCTGTTTTCTAATACACTGGAATGACTGTTTTACCAGCCTATACATTTGCAGGGCATTTTATTTTGAGAGCTGCGTGGAGCAGGTATATATATATATATTGCTCAGATGGCGTGCTCCTTCGGGGCCCTCTGGGCCAACTGAATAAAATAGCAGAATCTCTCAGCACGAAAAAGTAAATAAAAATGTGTTGAGTTTCAGAGAAAACTACGTTTGGAGCAGCAACAACAATTATAAAAGTAAAATAAACAAACAGAAAAAAAACGGCAACAACAATATCATGGTTGTACAGCTCGAGGAAACTTGGATGGAATGGAAGTGTTGACGTGGTGCAATACAGGTGTATTTGATGCTGTTGACGGTGTGACAAACAACAAGACGTGACTAACCTGTTCTGGTTTGATGTGCTCCGAGGTCGGGAAGACGTCGGGGTACGACGGGCGCTCAAAGACCCGGTCCAAAGCTTCCAGCTGCTGCTGAGTGAAAGCATCGGCCCGCAGGTGCTTCCGTAAACTGTCCACACTAACCTGAGAATCAGTGTTTGGGCCAGACCCATCTGAACCATCTACAAGAAGAGAGAGCAACAACACTAGAGTCTAATCAGGAAGCCCCTGGAAGGTAGGAAGCTGGCTGACTGAAGCCCCTGTAAGGTAGGAAGCTGGCTGACTGAAGCCCCTGTAAGGTAGGAAGCTGGCTGTCACTGAAGTCCCTGTAAGGTAAAAAGCTGGTTGTCTGAATCCCCTGTAAGGTAGGAAGATGGCTGACTGAAGCCCCTGTAAGGTAGGAAGCTGGCTGTCACTGAAGTCCCTGTAAGGAAGGAAGCTGGCTGACTGAAGCCCCTGTAAGGTAGGAAGCTGGCTGACTGAAGTCCCTGTAAGGTAGGAAGCTGGCTGACTGAAGCCCCTGTAAGGTAGGAAGCTGGCTGACTGAAGTCCCTGTAAGGTAGGAAGCTGGCTGACTGAAGTCCCTGTAAGGTAGGAAGCTGGCTGTCACTGAAGTCCCTGTAAGGTAGGAAGCTGGCTGACTGAAGTCCCTGTAAGGTAGGACGCTGGCTGTCACTGAAGTCCCTGTAAGGTAGAGGATGGCTGACTGAAGTCCCTGTAAGGTAGGAAGCTGGCTGACTGAAGCCCCTGTAAGGTAGGAAGCTGGCTGACTGAAGTCCCTGTAAGGTAGGAAGATGGCTGACTGAAGCCTCTGTAAGGTAGGAAGCTGGCTGTCACTGAAGTCCCTGTAAGGTAGGAAGCTGGCTGTCACTGAAGTCCCTGTAAGGTAAGAAGCTGGCTGTCACTGAAGTCCCTGTAAGGTAAGAAGCTGGCTGTCACTGAAGTCCCTGTAAGGTAGGACGCTGGCTGTCACTGAAGTCCCTGTAAGGTAAGAAGCTGGTTGTCTGAATCCCCTGTAAGGTAGGAAGCAGCTGAAGCCTCTGTGGCTTTTTGTTTATATCATTACTGTGTGTTACTGGTAACTTTGGATAAGAGTACTCAGTTCTTGAGTTGGGCCTCAAATGTTCCACCACCTCTTATAGAATATTGGCTCTAAAATATTATGACTACCAACCAGCACACGCAAGTGTTTTACTGTATCGTTTACACGCGTGTACACCCACTGTATCCTGTACCGTTTACACGCGTGTACACCCACTGTATCCTGTACCGTTTACACGCGTGTACACCCACTGTATCCTGTACCGTTTACACGCGTGTACACCCACTGTATAATGCATTGTTTATACCTGTGTAGCACTTCAACCACTACTACTCAATTATAAAGAGCAGATTCAGTCAGGGTAGATTCAGTCAGGGTAGATTCAGTTAGGGCAGATTCAGTCAGGGTAGATTCAGTCAGGGTAGATTCAGTCAGGGCTGATTCAGTCAGGGTAGATTCAGTCAGGGCAGATTCAGTCAGGGTAGATTCAGTCAGGGTAGATTCAGTCAGGGTAGATTCAGTCAGGGTAGATTCAGTCAGGCAGGGCAGATTCAGTCAGGTTAGATTCAGTCAGGGCTGATTCAGTCAGGGTAGATTCAGTCAGGCAGGGCAGATTCAGTCAGGTTAGATTCAGTCAGGGTAGATTCAGTCAGGGTAGATTCAGTCAGGGTAGATTCTAAACGGGTCATATTAATGCTGCTAGCGGTGAGCCACTGAGTGCAGTCTTTCTTCACAGACAGTAGAGGAAACTACCACTACCACACACCGTATTAGCCAGCATCACGATGTGAAAGCCCCTGTGGTAATTGATGGATTACCATCAGTGCAAATATATACTTGTTGTAGTGGTGGAGCCCGTGTATTTTAATGAACGCTGTAGCTACAGTACTGCAGTGGCTTTTTCATTCCATGTTCATTCCAGGCTCCAGGGGTTTCCCTCCTTCTCTCCTTTCTCAATTTCCCTTTTCCACAGTTTAATACTGCTTTCATTTTCAGTAGAGTGGCAGAGTAGCAGTGTTTCATTTGGGTAGCTAACACCGCTGTGACCGCAGACAGACACGACAGACAGAGAGAGAGAGAGAGAGAGAGAGAGAGAGAGAGAGAGAGAGAGAGAGAGAGAGAGAGAGAGAGAGAGAGAGAGAGAGAGAGAGAGAAAGAGAGAGAAAGAGAAAGAGAGAGAGAGAAAGAGAGAGAGAGAAAGAGAGAAAGAGAGAGATGCTGTGAATGAATAAATAGTACAGTCTAGTTCAATCACCTCCCAGTCCCAGGATGCCGTTCTCCAAACAGAGGGAGAGGGATGCCTTAGCTTTTCCCTTTGGCGCTTCCCTGTGATGCTTTAAAGCCCCAGTTTTACAGCCCTCCAGACCCCTCCCTTCCCATCCCAGGCTGCAACGGCTCTGGCTACTGCCTCTCAGTCTCCAGCCTCCTCCTCCGCGGATCTCTGGAAAGGGCTTCAGCTCCCTTACAAATCTGTCATTCTAAATTTGCGGCAGATTATGTTCTCTGGTTGGTCCTGGAGAGAGCGGTGGAGATATATGATATGCAAGGGGGGACCCTATTGATTGCCTGCCTGGTCTGGTGGCAAAGAGGGAGCCGAAATGAACTTGAAATGAACATCATGCCTCAACTCAATGTGCGTATAATACTCTACTTAATCCCACATTTTTCTCTGCCATGGAATTCAATTGATCAATCATGTCTCTCCTGATAGTACCATTTGGAAGGGTTATTGCCATTCCATTCTGCCGCTTGACCTTTTCTGACTGGGGCCAGAGGATGAACCTGCACTCCCAAGAAGAGCAAAACGCATCAAGGGGATATATAAGAGACCCTGGGGGAGTCGGCGGTGTGTGCGTGCGTGTGTGTGTGTGTGATTGGGGGAGGGGAGAGGGGTCTGTGCATGTGGTGAATAGGTTACTGCCATTTGCTGCCCAACATACAACAATAATTCTATATCCTCAAACAAATGATTTCGATAACTAATAATTTTAAAAAAAAAACATTAAAAGACCTATTATGGTAAATGTATTTCATTTAACACACATGTAAAATCTTTCTATTTTCATAGTGTGATCGGTTGGGATCTGTTGCAATATGCAATCACAGGAGAACATAAATCACTTCTACTCTACACTGTTCAGCTATTTTCTTCAGATTTTCAGTATGGATAAATCTAATCACATCTTTTGATCTGGCATTATTTCTGGACAGCTCCACTGGGGGCCTCAGCCTCTCGTAGCGCCGCTGAACGGTTGGCGCTTTATCAACCTCAACTGTTCCCTTCGGTCCTCGGAAGCAAATAGACTCATTAATTACTTTCCATCTGCTAGGCCAGAGTACATACCATGATCAATACCAGCACATTAGTCATTCACCACAGAGGAATACACTTCCCATACACAAGATAAACCACCCGCAGGTCAACCTACAGTACATGGGCTGTGGTTCCCACTCAAACCACCCCCAGGTCAACCTACAGTACATGGACTGTTGTTCCCACTCAAACCATCCCCCAGGTCAACCTACAGTACATGGACTGTTGTTCCCACTCAAACCATCCCCCAGGTCAACCTACAGTACATGGACTGTGGTTCCCACTCAAACCATCCCCAGGTCAACCTACAGTACATGGGCTGTGGTTCCCACTCAAACCATCCCCAGGTCAACCTACAGTACATGGGCTGTTGTTCCCACTCAAACCATCCCCAGGTCAACCTACAGTACATGGACTGTTGTTCCCACTCAAACCATTCCCCAGGTCAACCTACAGTACATGGACTGTTGTTCCCACTCAAACCATCCCCAGGTCAACCTATAGTACATGGACTGTTGTTCCCACTCAAACCATCCCCAGGTCAACCTACAGTACATGGACTGTTGTTCCCACTCAAACCATCCCCAGGTCAACCTATAGTACATGGACTGTTGTTCCCACTCAAACCATCCCCAGGTCAACCTACAGTACATGGACTGTTGTTCCCACTCAAACCATCCCCAGGTCAACCTACAGTACATGGACTGTGGTTCCCACTCAAACCATCCCCCAGGTTAACCTGTTGTTCCCACTCAAACCATCCCGCAGGTCAACCTACAGTACATGGGCTGTGGTTCCCACTCAAACCATTCCCCAGGTTAACCTGTTGTTCCCACTCAAACCACCCGCAGGTCAACCTACAGTACATGGGCTGTGGTTCCCACTCAAACCATCCCCCAGGTCAACCTACAGTACATGGTCTGTGGTTCCCACTCAAACCACCCGCAGGTCAACCTACAGTACATGGTCTGTGGTTCCCACTCAAACCACCCGCAGGTCAACCTACAGTACATGGGCTGTGGTTCCCACTCAAACCATCCCCCAGGTTAACCTGTTGTTCCCACTCAAACCATCCCCAGGTCAACCTACAGTACATGGACTGTTGTTCCCACTCAAACCACCCGCAGGTCAACCTACAGTACATGGGCTGTGGTTCCCCCTCAAACCATTCCCAGGTCAACCTACAGTACATGGCCTGTGGTTCCCACTCAAACCATTCCCAGGTCAACCTACAGTACATGGTCTGTGGTTCCCACTCAAACCATTCCCAGGTCAACCTACAGTACATGGGCTGTGGTTCCCCCTCAAACCATTCCCAGGTCAACCTACAGTACATGGCCTGTGGTTCCCACTCAAACCATTCCCAGGTCAACCTACAGTACATGGTCTGTGGTTCCCACTCAAACCATCCCCCAGGTTAACCTGTTGTTCCCCCTCAAACCATCCCCAGGTCAACCTACAGTACATGGCCTGTGGTTCCCACTCAAACCATTCCCAGGTCAACCTACAGTACATGGCCTGTGGTTCCCACTCAAACCATCCCCCAGGTTAACCTGTTGTTCCCCCTCAAACCATCCCCAGGTCAACCTACAGTACACGGGCTGTTGTTCCCACTCAAGTTTAGGTGAAATACCCATTTAAACATTTAAGACACCCACCTCAATATTGCCCCCTTGTAAAATACATAATCCTATGACTAGCGTAAAAATGCCAGTACATCTATGTAAAAAAAACTCAATCTAATGCCCAGTACATCTATGTAAAAAAAACTCACTCCAATGCCCAGTACATCTATGTAAAAAAAACTCAATCTAATGCCCAGTAGATTTATGTGAAAACCCTTCACTCTAATTTTTATTTATTTATTTCAGCTTTATTTAACTAGGTAGGCTAGTTGAGAACAAGTTCTCATTTACAACTGGGACTTGGCCAAGATAAAGCAAAGCAGTGCGACACAAACAACAACAACAGAGTTACACATGGAGTAAACAAAACATACAGTCAATAACACAATAGGAAAACAATTTACAGTGTGTGCAAATGAGGTAAGATAAGGGAGGTAAGGAAATAAATAGGCCACAGCGGCAAAATAATTACAATTTAGCAATTTAAACACTGGAGTGATTGATGTGCAGAAGATGAATGTGCAAGTAGACATACTGGGGTGCAAAGGAGCAAGATAAATAAGTAACAGTATGGGGATGAAGTAGTTGGATGGGCTATTTACAGATGGGCTATGTACAGGTGCAGAGATCTGTGAGCTGCTCTGACAGCTGGTGCTTAAAGCTAGTGAGGGAGATATGAGTCTCCAGCTTCAGTGATTTTGTAGTTCGTTCCAGTCATTGGCAGCAGAGAACTGGAAGGAAAGGCGGCCAAAGGAGTAATTGGATTTGGGGGTGACCAGTGAAATATACCTGCTAGAGCGCGTGCCCAGTACAATGTCCAGTACATCTATGCCAAAAACCATCACTCTAATGACCAGTACATATATGTAAAAAACCCTCACTCTAATGCCCAGTACATATATGTAAAAAACCCTCACTCTAAAGCCCAGTACATATATGTAAAAAACCCTCACTCTAATGCCCAGTACATATATGTAAAAAACCCTCACTCTAATGCCCAGTACATCTATGGATATGGCCCAAAATACACCTTATTCCCTATATAATGCAGTCCTTTAGACCAGAGCCCTATGGCCTTACTATCTCACCCATGTCTGCTGGAAAAGGTTGTTCTAGCTGGTGGTAAGGAGACCCTCAGTCTAGCCTGGCTAAACCAGACTGAATGCTAAACTCAATGGTGAGCTCAGCATTCAGTCTAGTTTTTACCAGGCTAGTTAACTAGAGGTAATCTGTTTCATCCTGATGACGTTTAGAAGTGAATTCAACCATCACAATGACATTTCTTAAAGGTACATAGGAAACATTTTTTGATGTATCTAAAAAAGAAAATTACAGCCATTTTGTTTTTTACGGAGTATCACAGCCACCCTGCAATGTAATACGCCACGTAGACCACATTTCATATTTCTACAGAAGCCACCGCAAGACATCATATCCTACAAGTATACAGTACCAAATAACATATGTTGTAAGATATATGGTACATGTTTTTGTGGGCGAGTTTCCCATTCCGTGCTAGCTGTTATGTCGTCGACAGTTACCATCGTCCTGTTTGTTCATAATTTGGAATGGAGGCTAGCTGTAATATCTGATACTACTAAATAACATTTGCTAAGATACATTGTACATGGTTTTTGGGGGCCATTTTCCATACCATTTTAGCTATTAATTATGTCGTAGCATTAGTCGGTAAACCTGGAAATCATAATGGCTTTGTTTACATGTTAGTCATTTAGCAGACGCTCTTATCCAGAGCGACTTACAGTAGAGTGCAGACATGTTCATACTGGTCCCCGGTGGGAATTGAACCCACAACCCTGGCGTTGCAAGTGCCACGCTCTACCAACTGGTCTCTGCTTCTACACATCCTCCCCAGTGATGCTAATAACTTATGTTGTTATGTCATAGTGGATAATGTCTTTGTTTGTTGGTGTGTCTCCATAGTGATGGTGTCTGTGTTATTGATCAGTGAGTGACAGGATTGAGTGTATTCATCTTGACATGGCTGGGCATTAACACTCCGGTAACGAGGGAGCAGAGGACTCCAGACTCTATCAGATCACATCACCAGCTCTATGAGACAGACTCCTCTCCGCGGGCTCGCCACCCCAAGGTCATGACCCCTAGCAGGGGGTTGAGCCGACGTAATTCTGTCTCTGCCTGGAGTCAGAGAGAGAGAGAGAGGTCGTCTGCCTTACTACACGGACTACCTGTCTGCCAAACATGGCAGAATACAAACCACTAGAAACATTGGCTTTGAGAAGGAAGCTGATGTCGTCTGGCCACGACGGGGATTATACAATAGGCACGAATGGCCCCGTGAAGAATTGACCAAAGTAACGGCGTCAAAATATGAGCTCGTAATTGTTATAGTATCTTATTCATGGTAAAATTCAACCTGTGTTCAGTCTGTGTTTAGCCCTGAGTGGAGGCACATGGAGGTGAAACGGCACCTTAGGGTCATGAAGGCCCCTCTTTTCTGAATAGGCTTTTTGCCTTTCTGTTGTTCTAGTTTGAACAACATTATCTAGCTATACGTCAACTAGTGATTCCCTTTCCCAAGCATTGCATTAGCATTCTGTTTGAACAACATTATCTAGCTATACGTCAACTAGTGATTCCCTTTCCCAAGCATTGCATTAGCATTCTGTTTGAACAACATTATCTAGCTATACGTCAGCTAGTGATTCCCTTTCCCAAGCATTGCATTAGCATTCTGTTTGAACAACATTATCTAGCTATAAGTCAACTAGTGACTCCCTTTCCCAAGCATTGCATTAGCATTCTGTTTGAACAACATTATCTAGCTATACGTCAGCTAGTGACTCCCTTTCCCAAGCATTGCATTAGCATTCTGTTTGAACAACATTATCTAGCTATACGTCAACTAGTGACTCCCTTTCCCAAGCATTGCATTAGCATTCTGTTTGAACAACATTATCTAGCTATGCGTCAACTAGTGACTCCCTTACCCAAGCATTGCATTAGCATTCTGTTTGAACAACATTATCTAGCTATACAACAGCTAGTGACTCCCTTTCCCAAGCATTGCATTAGCATTCTGTTTGAACAACATTATCTAGCTATGCGTCAACTAGTGACTCCCTTTCCCAAGCATTGCATTAGCATTCTGTTTGAACAACATTATCTAGCTATACGTCAACTAGTGACTCCCTTTCCCAAGCATTGCATTAGCATTCTGTTTGAACAACATTATCTAGCTATACGTCAACTAGTGATTCCCTTTCCCAAGCATTGCATTAGCATTCTGTTTGCTTTTGTGATATCACTCCCTCCTTTACAACTAGCCTCCATTTACACCCTGAATTAAATCCAATTAACACTCATTTCAAATTAAATTGTACGCGTCGACACATACATTTTTCAATCAAACGTTTTGGTTAATGTATTGTTAACCAAATCAAATATTACAACATTTTAGTGCACATATGCTCCGCATAGCCTCTCTTCAATATGTCTCAGATAGATACTTTAATATATCTGTCTACTTATACAGAGATGTGTAACTAAGACAATTATCTCACTATACACTCTGCTGGCCTCAGAAAGACAACTCCATATCGTCTGAACGTTGACGGCCTGAGTCATTTGACATTTGAGTCATTTAGCAGACAATCTCATCCATAGCGACGTTCTCTTCCATAGCGACGTTCTCATCCAATAGCGACGTTCTCATCCATAGCGACGTTCTCATCCATAGCGACGTTCTTATCCATAGCGACGTTCTTATCCATAGCGACGTTCTTATCCATAGCGACGTTCTTATCCATAGCGACGTTCTCATCCATAGCGACGTTCTTGTCCATAGTGACGTTCAACAACGGTAGGTCCAACTACAGACGGTGTACAGTGATGGTGTACAGGAAGGCCCTGACACCATTCTTCATCGATCTGTTCCTGGGTATTAATTAAGCAGCCCTTTTTTCATTGATTTAGCACATTGTAGTTCAGTGCGTTACCGCCTGTCTCTCAGACTTGATGTTGTTGAACTGAGATCCTCTGTTGATCCACCCTTCTCCCTGGGATGCATCCCTAATGACACCCTATCCCCTATATAAATGCCCTATGGGCCCTGGTCACAAGTAGTGCCGTGTAGAAGGAATATGGTGCCATTTGGGGCACAGTCCCTCTCTCACCCAAACAGATGGTGATGCTGACAGAACACTGATGTGAACAGGATTCATGGCCTAGTGCTCCATCATTCATCTGTCCCTGTCCCTGTCTCTGTCCCTGTCTCTGTCGCTGTCTCTCTCTCGGTCTCTGTCCCTGTCCCTGTCTCTGTCTCTGTCTATGTCTGTCTCTGTCTCTTTCTCTGTCTCTGTCTATGTTTCTGTCTCTGTCCCTATCTCTGTCTCTGTCTCTGTCTCTTTATCTCTGTCCCTGTCTCTGTCTCTGTCTCTGTCTCTCTCTTTCTCTATCTGTCTTTCTCTCTCTCCTGTCTTTCTCTCCCCTCTCCTCCTCTGTCTGTCTGTCTGTCTGTCTGTCTGTCTGTCTGTCTGTCTGTCTGTCTGTCTGTCTGTCTGTCTGTCTGTCTGTCTGTCTGTCTGTCTGTCTGCCTGTCTGTCTGTCTGTCTGTCTGTCTGTCTGTGAATGATATGAAATGATGATCTAATTGTGGAATTTCTCTTTTTTTTATTATTATCACATTGTACAAAAGCTTCAGACAACGCAGAAATATATTTTTTGAAAATGACTGAAATGAAGAATACCCATAATGGTAGTTATGATTGTCCATATTGTGGGTCGTATTTGAATAGCGATGTGAAATGGTTTCAAAAGACTGGACACACTTGGTGAGATATCGTTCTCTTTATTGGCCATTAGCTAGATACCGTATCCTGAAGAAACCTCTCAGCTGTATCTGTCCAGGTGATTTCAGCTCAATCACCCAATAGAATGGGTGTCAGCAGCCCGTTGTCCGTAACGGTTAGTCGGTATCTTAACAAGGTACGTTAATTCAAGGTACGTATTTCCACCACAGTATAGTAATATATCTCTGCTAACGTTGCATCCATTCTAGAACATTCTAACGCTATGGTACGGAACATACAGTGGACAAAACCATCACCGAACAAAAGCAGTTCCCTATCGGTCCAAAGCAGGGTGTCTATTCCACAGGCTGCAATACAAATTCCTTCCTGGCAATAATTCCTACAGTCATTGAACAGAATATTTCATACCCTTGAGCTATTTCCTTTGTCTTTTCCAGTAGCCAGCCTCTCGGAGGGGAGTGGGGATGCGGGTGGAGCGTTGGACGGGTTGGGGGGGGGAGATGGAGACTAGGATGTTAATTTGTGAGGTAATAGCTTTTCTCTGCGGAATTGCAAATTCTCATATATATGGACAGCAGACAGGACATCCATGGTCACCAACGACACGATGGGTACGTCCCAAAGGACATCCTATCCCCATTATAGTGCACTACAAGGCCCTCGTCAAAAGCACTGCACTACAAAGGGAATAGGGTGCCCTTTAGAACACAGCTCAGCTCCAGAGGTCCCCTCTCTCTCTCCTCTCCTCTCTCTCTCCTCTCCTCTCTTTCTCCTCTCCTCTCTCTCTCCTCTCTCTCTCTCTCCTCTCTCTCTCCTTTCTTTCTCTCCTCTCTCTCTCCTCTCCTCTCTTTCTCCTCTCCTCTCTCTCTCCTCTCATCTCTCTCTCCTCTCTCTCTTCTCTCTCTCTCTCCTCTCTCTCTCTCCTCTCTCTCCTCTCTCTCTCTTCTCTCTCTCTCTCTCTCTCTCTCTCTCTCTCTCTCTCTCTCTCTCTCTCTCTCCTCTCCCCTCTCTCTCATCTCTCTCCTCTCCTCTCTCTCTCCTCTCTCTCTCTCTCTCTCTCTCCTCTCTCTCTCCTCTCTCTCCTCTCCTCTCTCTCTCTTCTCTCTCTCTCTCCTCTCTCTCTCCTCTCTCTCTCTCTTCTCTCTCTCTCCTCTCTCTCTCTCTCCTCTCTCTCTCCTCTCTCTCTCCTCTCCACGCTCTGTCCTGGCTGGCAACAATAGCTGCCAAGTGTAACATGCTACTTTTAATTTGCAATAACACATGACAAAGCCAGATTAATGGCTCTTATGACACGAGTGTCCCTGGCGCCGGTCTTCTCCAGGACCCGGTGTACATAACGCGTGTCACACTACATTATCTCTACATCCCTCTAGTAATGGGGAGACCTGCTTTCTTTAAAGGGCTCCTCACTGCTGAGTTGGAACTTAGGAGCTGTCTGACTGGTGCACCTTGGCACAGAGCCACAGTACAGCCAAGGTTCTGGACCTTGACACACCGTCCTTCCCTTTCACTGCATGAGCCGCTTACTTTCAACTTGTTATTATTGTTATTTACCCGAGCTACCGAGTTCGTTTTTTAATAAAGTTAAATAAAGTTTGTCTGGTCTTAGTATTAAACACTGACCTCTGGTCTTAGTAGGAAACACTGACCTATGGTCTTAGTATTAAACACTGACCTCTGGTCTTAGGTATAAACACTGACCTCTGGTCTTAGTATTAAACACTGACCTCTGGTCTTAGTATTAAACACTGACCTCTGGTCTTAGTAGGAAACACTGACCTGTGGTCTTAGTAGGAAACACTGACCTCTGGTCTTAGTATTAAACACTGACCTCTGGTCTTAGTATTAAACACTGACCTCTGGTCTTAGTATTAAACACTGACCTCTGGTCTTAGTATGAAACACTGACCTCTGGTCTTAGTATTAAACACTGACCTCTGGTCTTAGTAGGAAACACTGACCTGTGGTCTTAGTAGGAAACACTGACCTCTGGTCTTAGTATTAAACACTGACCTCTGGTCTTAGTATTAAACACTGACCTCTGGTCTTAGTATTAAACACTGACCTCTGGTCTTAGTATTAAACACTGACCTCTGGTCTTAGTAGGAAACACTGACCTCTGGTCTTAGTAAGAAACACTGACCTCTGGTCTTAGTATTAAACACTGACCTCTGGTCTTAGTATTAAACACTGACATCTGGTCTTAGTAGGAAACACTGACCTCTGGTCTTAGTAGGAAACACTGACCTCTGGTCTTAGTATTAAACACTGACCTCTGGTCTTAGTATTAAACACTGACCTCTGGTCTTAGTATTAAACACTGACCTCTGGTCTTAGGATTAAACACTGACCTCTGGTCTTAGTATTAAACACTGACCTCTGGTCTTAGTATTAAACACTGACCTCTGGTCTTAGTATTAAACACTGACCTCTGGTCTTAGTAGGAAACACTGACCTCTGGTCTTAGTAGGAAACACTGACCTCTGGTCTTAGTAGGAAACACTGACCTCTGGTCTTAGTATTAAACACTGACCTCTGGTCTTAGTATTAAACACTGACCTCTGGTCTTAGTATTAAACACTGACCTCTGGTCTTAGTATTAAACACTGACCTCTGGTCTTAGTATTAAACACTGACCTCTGGTCTTAGTAGGAAACACTGACCTCTGGTCTTAGTATTAAACACTGACCTCTGGTCTTAGTAGGAAACACTGACCTGTGGTCTTAGTAGGAAACACTGACCTCTGGTCTTAGTATTAAACACTGACCTCTGGTCTTAGTATTAAACACTGACCTCTGGTCTTAGTATTAAACACTGACCTCTGGTCTTAGTATTAAACACTGACCTCTGGTCTTAGTAGGAAACACTGACCTCTGGTCTTAGGATTAAACACTGACCTCTGGTCTTAGTAGGAAACACTGACCTCTGGTCTTAGTATTAAACACTGACCTCTGGTCTTAGTATTAAACACTGACCTCTGGTCTTAGTATTAAACACTGACCTCTGGTCTTAGTAAGAAACACTGACCTCTGGTCTTAGTATTAAACACTGACCTCTGGTCTTAGTATTAAACACTGACATCTGGTCTTAGTAGGAAACACTGACCTCTGGTCTTAGTAGGAAACACTGACCTCTGGTCTTAGTATTAAACACTGACCTCTGGTCTTAGTATTAAACACTGACCTCTGGTCTTAGTATTAAACACTGACCTCTGGTCTTAGGATTAAACACTGACCTCTGGTCTTAGTATTAAACACTGACCTCTGGTCTTAGTATTAAACACTGACCTCTGGTCTTAGTATTAAACACTGACCTCTGGTCTTAGTAGGAAACACTGACCTCTGGTCTTAGTAGGAAACACTGACCTCTGGTCTTAGTAGGAAACACTGACCTCTGGTCTTAGTATTAAACACTGACCTCTGGTCTTAGTATTAAACACTGACCTCTGGTCTTAGTATTAAACACTGACCTCTGGTCTTAGTATTAAACACTGACCTCTGGTCTTAGTATTAAACACTGACCTCTGGTCTTAGTATTAAACACTGACCTCTGGTCTTAGTATTAAACACTGACCTCTGGTCTTAGTAGGAAACACTGACCTCTGGTCTTAGTAGGAAACACTGACCTGTCTCGAGTTCCATTAATATGAAATGTATAGTAGACTAAATAGTAATTACTTTGCGAACTATAATTTACTGTAACACAGAGTAGAGTAAAGCACGATGGCGTCTAGCTACAGTCATGATATCGGATGCAATATACAATTTTTTCAAACGGTGGCTCGCGGCGAGACATTGTTTTTAAAGCAGTGTTTTGATGAGCCATGATGTGAGAGAGGATTGAAGGCCCGAGGTTGATATTTTTGGAAAGATAAACTATCAGTGTCCCTCGGCTTGTGATTCCAGGTGGGTATTATTGACTGGGTCTGGAGAGGTAGTATGTAAGAACCATATCTCTACCCTACACTCCCCCACCTGAAATCCCCACACACCCAACCACCCTACACTCCCCCACCCAACCACCCTACACTCCCCCACCCAACCACCCAACCACCCTACACTCCCCCACCCAACCACCCTACACTCCCCACCCAACCACCCTACACTCCCCACCCAACCACCCTACACTCCCCCACCTGAAATCCCCACACACCCAACCACCCTACACTCCCCCACTCAACCACCCTACACGCCCCCACCCAACCATCCTACACTCCCCCACCCAACCACCCTACACTCCCCACCCAACCACCCTACACTCCCCTACCCAACCACCCTACACTCCTCCACCTGAAATTCCCACACACCCAACCACCCTACACTCCCTCACCCAACCACCCTACACTCCCCTACCCAACCACCCTACACTCCCCCACGCAACCACCCTACAATCCCAACCCAACCACCCTACACTCCCCACCCAACCACCCTACACTCCCCACCCAACCACCCTACACTCCCCACCCAACCACCCTACACTCCCCTACCTAACCACCCTACACTCCCCCACCCAACCACCCTACACTCCCCTACCCAACCACCCTACACTCCCCCACCCAACCACCCTACACTCCCCACCCAACCACCCTACCCTCCCCTACCCAACCACCCTACACTCCCCCACCTGAAATCCCCACACACCCAACCACCCTACACTCCCCCACCCAACCACCCTACACTCCCCCACCCAACCACCCTACACCCCCTGCTTCCCTCTGCTCTCACTAGGGCTGGAGAGGGAGTATTCGTGCGTCCCAAATTGCACCTTCCCTATTCCCTATTTTCCCCATAGGGCTCGGGTCAAAAGTAGTGCACTATAAAGGGAATAGAGCACCATTTGGAACGCAAGCTATATAAGAACCACAGAGCCCTGTTCCCTCTGCTCTGCTCTTTCATCAGCATGCCGCCCGGCCCGGGGAACTTAAATCAAGGGAATGGCAGGACATCAAGGAGATCATTTGAGACTGAATAGCCGTAGAAACATGGGGCTGTCATCTATTAGAGGAGAGGACCCTCCAAAACACGCCGCCGAGCAGCTCTCCTCTCTCTACGAGCCCCTCTATCTGTCCTTATAAGTCCTTCCTCACCATGTCCTCTAATGCCTGTCTCTCTCTCTCTCTCTGTCTCTCTCTCTTTGTCCTTATAGGTCCTTCCTCACCATATCCTCTAATGCCTCTCTCTCTCTCTCTCTCTCTCTCTCTCTCTCTCTCTCTCTCTCTCTCTCTCTCTCTCTCTCTCTCTCACTTTACAGGTCCTTCCTCACCCTGTCCCCTAATGCCTCTGTCTCTCTCTCTCTCTATCTTTGTCCTTATAGGTCCTTCCTCACCATATCCTCTAATGCCTCTCTCTCTCTCTCTCTCGCTCTCTCTCTCTCTCTCTCTCTCTCTCTCTTTGTCCTTACAGGTCCTTCCTCACCATGTCCTCTAATGCCTCTCTCTCTCTCTCTCTCTCTCTCTCTCTCTCTCTCTCTCTCTCTCTCTCTCTCTCTCTCTCTCTCTCTCTCTCTCTCTCTCTCTCTCTCTCTCCTTACAGGTCCTTCCTCATCCTGTCCTCTAATGCCTACTCTGCCCTTCAGTATCAATCTGCATGGAAATGTGTGCCTTCTATCATCCGATGACTAGATATTACACCCCGGCTAATAGGAAAGACTTCTTGTAGAATAGTCTGAAAATTAACTCTTGTAAAATGTCAGCCGTTTGCATTCTGCCTTACGATCTCTCTCTCCACTAGCAGCATCTCTTTACAGCGGAAGAGAGTTGATTATGTCATTTGCCTTGTCCACGTCATGCTGGTTTTTATATCTCTGCCAGGAAATCTACCTTCGACACGTCATTAGTCATACCCTCTCCCTCCCATCCTTCCCTTCCTCCATCCCTCCACGCGGCACACACATAATACATCCTATTCCACCGAATACCCCCACAAACCCTGCTCGCTGCTCGCGCTTCTCCTCTCCACTTCCACCCGACAAATGTCATACAGGACAAAAGAAAACGGCGTGAAATCCTACTGCATATCGTCGTACGCTCATTAGCTACTTTTCCTTACATACTACAGAAACAAGGGACTCGTTCCCCTCCCAGTTCCCCTCCCAACACCAGTCTCCTTCCATAGTGTACATGTCCTCTTAACACAGTCTGGTTGTGAATGAATGGTCCTGCTCCATTATTCTCACCAGATGCTTATGTAGTGACATTAGAAAGCATGTTGCTTACAGATCCAATAATCTATATGGCCCCGGGCTTCTTATATCCACTACCTACTCTTTGAGACAGTAAAAAAAGAGAGGGAAAGAGAGACGGGCAGGGGTGGAGGGGGGAGACGGAGTGATAGAGGCAGAGGGGGTAAATGAGCGAGAGAGAACAAGAGGGGAAAGAGAGAGGGGGAGAGAGGGAGAGAGAGGGATAGAGGGAGAGTGAACAATAGTGGAAAGAGAGACGGGAGAGAGAGAGAGAGCGAGGGAGAGAGAGAGAGGGGGGGAGAGAGAGAGAGAGAGCGAGAGAGAGAGAGAGAGAGAGAGAGAGAGAGGGAGAGGGAGAGAGAGAGAGAGCGAGGGAGAGAGAGATTGAAGGGGGGAGAGGAAGAGAGAGAACAAGTGGGGAGAGAGAGAGAGAGAGAGAGAGAGAGAGAGAGACAGGGAGGATGAGGTGCTGCTGGTGTTAAACGTGCCTCCTACACCGGAGGTGGTAGACGTTGGTTTCTTGAGTGACCTGGGTGGTTGGCTACATCATCTTGACATGTAATTATCTAAGCCCCTCTTAATCACTTCAACAAAGATTAATTGCACAAGACAACAGTGGAGGTCATGTCTTCAAATCAAACAGCTCTTCCACTTCTTCATGGCACACTAGAACACATTATCATGGTACATTTAGCCTTTATGGTTTTCCTGTAGTATCACTTTGCTCTGGCAATACACATCAGAATGTCTGATGCTGTACACTAGCTAGTTGTGTATGATGTTATGAAGACTGGGAGATATTCTATTCAGTATTTTCTATTTTGACTAGAAATGCTCCGATCTGTTCTGATCTGAAGTGAATCTGTATTAGAACACATCAACTCATCAAGGTGCTCTGAGTCAGACAACATCAAGATGCTCTGAGTCAGACAACATCAAGGTGCTCTGAGTCAGACAACATCAAGGTGCTCTGAGTCAGACAACATCAAGATGCTCTGAGTCAGACAACATCAAGATGCTCTGAGTCAGACAACATCAAGATGCTCTGAGTCAGACAACATCAAGATGCTCTGAGTCAGACAACATCAAGATGCTCTGAGTCAGACAACATCAAGATGCTCTGAGTCAGACAACATCAAGGTGCTCTGAGTCAGACAACATCAAGGTGCTCTGAGTCAGACAACATCAAGGTGCTCTGAGTCAGACAACATCAAGGTGCTCTGAGTCAGACAACATCAAGGTGCTCCGAGTCAGACAACATCAAGGTGCTCCGAGTCAGACAACATCAAGGTGCTCCGAGTCAGACAACATCAAGGTGCTCTGAGTCAGACAACATCAAGGTGCTCTGAGTCAGACAACATCAAGGTGCTCCGAGTCAGACAACATCAAGGTGCTCCGAGTCAGACAACATCAAGGTGCTCTGAGTCAGACAAAATCAAGATGCTCTGAGTCAGACAACATCAAGGTGCTCTGAGTCAGACAACATCAAGGTGCTCTGAGTCAGACAACATCAAGGTGCTCCGAGTCAGACAACATCAAGGTGCTCTGAGTCAGACAACATCAAGGTGCTCTGAGTCAGACAACATCAAGATGCTCTGAGTCAGACAACATCAAGGTGCTCTGAGTCAGACTACATCAAGGTGCTCTGAGTCAGATAACATCAAGGTGCTCTGAGTCAGACAACATCAAGGTGCTCCGAGTCAGACAACATCAAGGTGCTCCGAGTCAGACAACATCAAGGTGCTCTGAGTCAGACAAAATCAAGATGCTCTGAGTCAGACAACATCAAGGTGCTCTGAGTCAGACAACATCAAGGTGCTCTGAGTCAGACAACATCAAGGTGCTCCGAGTCAGACAACATCAAGGTGCTCTGAGTCAGACAACATCAAGGTGCTCTGAGTCAGACAACATCAAGATGCTCTGAGTCAGACAACATCAAGGTGCTCTGAGTCAGACTACATCAAGGTGCTCTGAGTCAGATAACATCAAGGTGCTCTGAGTCAGACAACATCAAGGTGCTCTGAGTCAGACAACATCAAGGTGCTCTGAGTCAGACAACATCAAGGTGCTCTGAGTCAGACAACATCAAGGTGCTATGAGTCAGACAACATCAAGGTGCTCCGAGTCAGACAACATCAAGGTGCTCCGAGTCAGACAACATCAAGGTGCTCTGAGTCAGACAACATCAAGGTGCTCCGAGTCAGACAACATCAAGGTGCTCATAGCCAGACAACAACAACAACAACAACACAACATTTTGGGGCAAATACTATTCTGAGGAATAAGAAAGCCTTTTCTCTTACCTTCATCTCGTTTCCTCTTCTCGCCATTTGACCGGGGAATACCCAGGATGCCGTTGATGGAGTAGGACCCCACAGGGTCGTTGGAAGGGCTTGTTACAGGTGGAGAGGCCTGGCTCGGTACTGAGGGAAAAGAGACATTTTCTAATTATTATTTCACCTTTATTTTGTGGTACTGTGTAGCTCAGTTGGTAGAGGATGGCACTTGCAGGATCGTGGTTTCGATTCCCAGAACCACCCATAACTAAATGTATACACACAGTAGCCGACTGTAAGTTGGTTTGGATGAAGCATCTACTAAATAGTATTTCATGTTATTATTTAACCAGGTTGTTCAAATTGAGTAGAAAATATATATTTTTCAATGGAGACAAGGGTGATTAACAAGGGTTGGGGTTATGATACATCTTACCCATGGTGTGGCCTGGTGTAAGGGTTAGGGTTATGATACATCTTACCCATGGTGTGGCCTGGTGTAAGGGTTAGGGTTAGGATACATCTTACCCATGGTGTGGCCTGGTGTAAGGGTTAGGATACATCTTACCCATGGTGTGGCCTGGTGTAAGGGTTAGGATACATCTTACCCATGGTGTGGCCTGGTGTAAGGGTTAGGGTTATGATACATCTTACCCATGGTGTGGCCTGGTGTAAGGGTTAGGGTTAGGATACATCTTACCCATGGTGTGGCCTGGTGTAAGGGTTAGGATACATCTTACCCATGGTGTGGCCTGGTGTAAGGGTTAGGATACATCTTACCCATGGTGTGGCCTGGTGTAAGGGTTAGGATACATCTTACCCATGGTGTGGCCTGGTGTAAGGGTTAGGATACATCTTACCCATGGTGTGGCCTGGTGTAAGGGTTACGAAACATCTTACCCATGGTGTGGCCTGGTGTAAGGGTTAGGGTTATGATACATCTTACTCATGGTGTGGCCTGGTGTAAGGGTTAGGGTTATGATACATCTTACCCATGGTGTGGCCTGGTGTAAGGGTTAGGGTTAGGATACATCTTACCCATGGTGTGGCCTGGTGTAAGGGTTAGGGTTAGGATACATCTTACCCATGGTGTGGCCTGGTGTAAGGGTTAGGATACATCTTACCCATGGTGTGGCCTGGTGTAAGGGTTAGGATACATCTTACCCATGGTGTGGCCTGGTGTAAGGGTTAGGATACATCTTACCCATGGCGTGGCCTGGTGTAAGGGTTAGGATACATCTTACCCATGGCGTGGCCTGGTGTAAGGGTTAGGGTTAGGATACATCTTACCCATGGCGTGGCCTGGTGTAAGGGTTAGGGTTAGGATACATCTTACCCATGGTGTGGCCTGGTGTAAGGGTTAAGATACATCTTACCCATGGCGTGGCCTGGTGTAAGGGTTAGGATACATCTTACCCATGTTGTGGCCTGGTGTAAGGGTTAAGATACATCTTACCCATGGCGTGGCCTGGTGTAAGGGTTAGGATACATCTTACCCATGGTGTGGCCTGGTGTAAGGGTTAGGATACATCTTACCCATGGTGTGGCCTGGGGCAGACAGGGATGTTCCATCTGGAGACGGGTGGAAAGGCTGCTGGACTTTTGTTCGTATTATCCTGTGATCACAGGAAAGAAAAGATGGAGTCAGTGCTTCCTGCTCTTGGATCAGTTGACTGATGAGATGGCGTCAGTGCTTCCTCCTGCTCTTGGATCAGTTGACTGACGAGGTGTGCGTCAGTGCTTCCTGCTCTTGGATCAGTTGACTGACGAGATGGCGTCAGTGCTTCCTGCTCTTGGATCAGTTAACTGACGAGATGGTGTCAGTGCTGCTTCCTGCTCTTGGATCAGTTGACTGATGAGATGGCGTCAGTGCTTCCTCCTGCTCTTGGATCAGTTGACTGACAAGATGGCGTCAGTGCTGCTTCCTGCTCTTGGATCAGTTGACTGATGAGATGGCGTCAGTGCTTCCTCCTGCTCTTGGATCAGTTGACTGACAAAATGGCGTCAGTGCTGCCTCCTGCTCTTGGATCAGTTGACTGACAAGATGGCGTCAGTGCTGCCTCCTGCTCTTGGATCAGTTGACTGACAAGATGGCGTCAGTGCTGCCTCCTGCTCTTGGATCAGTTGACTGACAAGATGGCGTCAGTGCTGCTTCCTGCACTTGGATCAGTTGACTGACAAGATGGCGTCAGTGCTGCCTCCTGCACTTGGATCAGTTGACTGACATTTCACACAATACATCATGAGGCTATCCTTTTGAACATCACCGTGAACGAAGGGCCAGAATGGTCAGTGGTTTAACTTGTTGTTTTTGCAACCTAAACTTCTTCTAATCACAGATTGGATGTTGAAGAACAGATGTTGGACTACATTCTCTATATAATGAACTATTTATTACCAGGACCCATAGTGCAATGTGTCTGAGTGAGATGTCAGTAGTATCTCACCATAATAATGGGTCCAATCCAAAGTCCAGGTGTAGAAACAGCAGTGCCTACATGTTAGAAAGCCTACTGTACCTTTAAAAGGTGAGATCTGGAGAAGAAAAGTCTTCATTGCACTTTTGCTCTGAGAGGTGATCTTGCAAACAAAGCATGAAATCACATCAATTCACCTCAATGATTGGCTTCACTGGTTCTACCTGGCCTGAGCTAATCAGCTCTCCTTCTCTCTCCTTCTCTCTCCTTTCCCCTCCTTCTTTCCCTCTCTCCCTGCCACATGGTAAAGGTTTCCAGGGCTCTCTCTCTCTCTGACTGCTGCCCCTTGGCTTGTCCAGGGCTGTGTCCCAAATGGCAACTCTATTCCCTATATGGTGCACTACTTTTGACCCGAGCTCTATGGCACCCATAGCCCTATATCCCTACGGGCCATGGTCAAGGATAGTGCGCTATATAGGGACTAGGTTGCCATTTGTGACTGACCACAGCTCTGAGGTCTCTGTGGCTTCAGCAGCAGCCCCCCCAGTGCCAACCCCGGTGTGGACGAGGGTCTATTGATCGAGGGCTTTGGGGGGAGAAAAAAGTTGGGGATTAGTCACAGGCCCAAACAGATGCAAATAGAAAGCTATAAATTATATGTGACAGGAAAGCAATATTTCCTTATTGCCTTGCACAAGCTTACGCCAGCATTAGATTCCTTTAACCTGACTGGCACCGCGGGGAAGAGGGGAGCTGTCATTGTAATGTGTAAACTTTAAAACTATTTATCATGTATGACATGGTGTGTACCTATTTTAGAACACGGACGGAGCGCGGTAAAGGTGGATCGAGGACGTGGAGGACACATAATGACACGTGTCCCAGTTTGCTTGGTTTCCTAATCCTAACACAGATCTGTTGTTGAGAATTTGACGTTTCTTGGTATTTTATTAACATAATAGTATTGTTATTTAAGACCTCTGTTTTATTAGATTGTGTTGCAAATTGAACCCCTTGGTCTGAGACTGAACAATTGAACAATTTACACCGCCTACAATTATTTTAGACGTTAACTAAAAGTCTTAGCCTTTGGGGGTGGAGGGGGACATCATTTCACTATTTGATTTAGAATTTTAGGAACAGTGTAGGTATAATTTTTTTAATAAAAAAAAGATTTGATAAAATATTGGATTTGGCCTTTACTACTATAGGCCATAGAAACACATTGAACAACACATGCATAAATGGCAAAGGAATAAGGTTTTAAAGTGTCTGTCCCAAATCTAGAAGATATCAGAAAGCTCAGGAAATAGTGGACACATATTTAACCTCTTTTTATTTTTTTGGCACAAAACTATCTCCATAACTCCATTCATTGTTTAAACTAGTACCAAGTTACCTTCCGACGGAGAACACCATTGTGATAAGACGGAGAACACCATTGTGATAAGACGGGGAACACCATTGTGATAAGACGGAGAACACCATTGGGATAAAACAGAGAACACAATTGTGATAAAACAGAGAACACCATTGTGATAAAACGGAGAACACCATTGTGTTCGTGAGAATCTCGTCTTTCCACAAAGTGTTCCATGTTCGTTTTTTTTTGGGGGGGGGGGGGGGGGGGCTAAACCGTTCGGACACTACGGACATAATTTGTGAGAAGAACGATTTTTGAGGGATGTCTCGTGGTCTGACAAACATCGCTGTAGCTCGGCCACCAACAACCGCAGATGCGGAATGCCGACACGGGTGGATGCGGTGGATTGAGACTCAGCCCATGCAAAACAAATAAAGATATCTCGAGCTTAAACTGATGGATTTGGATGGGTATTTGTTTTTATTATGTTACTTAGACTGATGCGCCGGTAGACCCTTCAGGATTTTAATTGAAACCCCTCAAGATCTAATATTTATGTTGTTGACTGTAGACGCAAAGGACCAAGATATTCAGCTATATATTGTTTAAGATGACTGTGGTATTGATATTGTTTTGAGGTTCAAGGAGTAAAGTACCCACTACTGTCAGACCTCTCCTTAGGGCAAAGCTACAATACAACGACTAGCCTTCCCAGAGATCACATATCAATATTTTATTTACATTTTTTTTTCCCCACTTCACTCCATAACAGTTATTTGACCCCCTGACTTCTGTGTGCGATATAAATCCAGAAGACTTTATTTGGAATACATGTTCTTGATATCGAATAAGCAATTTGAAGGAATGAATTAATGACTTAGCTGTTGCTGAAAATCCCCCGAAGAAATATTAAAATTGCTTTACTTTTGAATCAATATTATTGAACGCCATTGAGGACCTTTTTTTATGTCTAGTAGCGGCTAGCGGCGATACTTGTTGTGGGGTAATTTCTTCCTTGTGGCGCGGTGGCCCAGACCCAGTCCAGCCAGACACCAACTACAACAGGATCTCTATAACAGTTAATAATGCATACAGGGGAACAGTGTTTAAACCTAGATCCTCTTATGTCAACAGTCCCGGGGTCACTTTTGTTTGGCCATAAAAACCCCTTTTAGAGTAACGGTCAGTAGTCCCAGTCCTTCCCTTTGTCTAAGCTTTGTTAGTGCAGCCAATTCTCCATGTGATTCACCTTGTTTAAAAGATAAGTGCTATACTGGCCAATATGAAGTTACTGCCTGGTCTGTTGTGTACTGGATGGAACATCAACCAGTGTTTTGAAGACAGTTTTAGAAAAACACTTATTGGGAATGTGCTGTGTGTTTGTAACTGCTATTGAGTCATAATCCTAGACATATAGTCTACTGATGCATGGTTAGCATTGAACCTTCCACTGTAGAATTGGCCTTTTCTGGTCTCAAGGAAGCAGGCTTAGACAGATATTTCATACAATTACTATCCAACAATTCAGTCAAAATATTGCATTGGACTGACTTGAGTTAAAACAGTGTGTGTGTGTGTGTGTGTGTGTGTGTGTGTGTGTGTGTGTGTGTAGAATAAAGTGTAAAATAATTTAAATGTAACATTGAACCCCTATAAGGTTATTCACTTCACAAAGAGAAATATTCAGCATTATGAAATTAAAATAAATTCAAAGTAGGTTTCGTCTTTGGTTAATAGAATTACATTTAGTTAAATTCACATTTTAATACCCCCCCCCCCACCCCCAATAATAAACAAAGACACATAGGGGATTATTTCAGTTAAAAAATAGCTAAGCGAGATTGAATTTGATTCTAATTGAAAACTTTATAGGTGGATCTTTTAATGATATGAATGTACATTTTGAATCTATCACATACATGTGTCTGAGACTGCTTAAATGGGCCTTTTTAAGCAATCACGAGGCATGAAATGAATTTTTCTTCAGCTCTTTCTCTATTTAAAAAGATGTCTTGTGTGGGGCTGTCTGTCCATGCTCTTTCTGCAGTCAGCTCATTAAAGTGTGATGCCGCTGCTGCCTCTATGGAACACTGCCTCTTAACGAAAGTTCATCACCGAGGATCTCTGGCGGGTAGGGGGTCTATTTCTCTACCTCTTTCTCCCCCTCCCTTCTCTCACAATGCTATCTCTCTCTCTCTCTCTCTCTCTCTCTGCTATCTCTCTTACACCCCTTGGTCTGTTTCACCAATGCACTCAAAGTCCTCTTTGTGATCATGATGTTTCCTTGTTACTTTACAGGAGTGAAGGCCAGTATATGTGGTGGTATTATAATGCAGTTCTCCACATCAACCGTAAATACACCATCTGACCTCAATCTTGCACGTGCAATCTTAACCAGCGGGGCAGGCAGGATCCTCTCCAAATTAGATTTGTATGAGGAAGTTTTCAGAATATCTATTTACATAAAATGTCATTTGATAATGAATTCATAACGCGTGTTTTTAGTGAAAATACACTGCCCACTCTTTGTTTCACTGGTTGGACAAATACACTGATATAGGCAGAATGCTTTGGCAGATAACAATCCCATTATTTTACAAACTATAACAGCGATATGTGAAATAAGACAAAATGCAACTGCATTTACCAAAGGCCAATCAGAGAAAAATAGACGATGCATGTACATACAGGTGCGCCTGAACAAGGAAGTTAACCCACTGTTCCTAGACCAGTTAACCCACTGTTCCTAGACCAGTTAACCCACTGTTCCTAGACCTGTTCCTAGGCCGTCATTGAAAATAAGAATTTGTTCTCAACTGACTTGCCTAGTTAAATAAAGGGAAAAAATTCTAAATAAAATAAAAACAGGTACTCCTCTTTAAATAGACCACACGACTCCACAAAGCTTCAAACCAAACCAGCTATAGGTCTAAAATGTAAAGAAAATGTCCAATACAACACATTAGATGTGCTGCTATTGAACAATTGCTCGGCTTTCGGTGCCACGCGGGATCTGGTCACCGGCTTGCCCTATTGATCGGTTTTCATCCAGACAGATTCACTTCGTCCTAAGATATACTGCTGATTGCTGGGGGAGTTTGGACTGAAAGATTGAATTGCACCGTCGAGACCACCCTCGATGGGAGAAAAAGTTTGTCAAACTCTGGACGTATAGGTCCTATAGGCTCCTATGCTGCAGTGCAGTTCATAGATGGAAAACGTACATTGATAAAAAAAAATAACGTGAGAGTTCATCACGACTTCGAAGAGGCTTTAGAAATACTGTTAAATAGTCGTAAAGATGTTCTATCCGTATAACAGCCAATGGAAGTAAATTATACAGTATATAATAAAGTCAATCTCCTGTAAAAAATTATAATAATAATGAAATGTAGGCCAGGCGTTGAGGCCTAAACATGGACAGACGAAAGCACTGCTGCTATTATTGTAATTTGTCAATTTTCTTGATGAAATTTGCAAGGATGTTTCCCAATTTTATGATTTTATATATTTTCCAGATGTTTTTGACGTTATAACATAATACTATTTTACGTTTTCATTCAAAGGAATAGACTTATTGGTTATGTCATTATTAATAAAGAAATAGTGTTTACCTGTTAATGGACGAGACGCTTGGAACCGTGTCGTTGTCACAGACGCCCTCAGCTAACAGTCTGTCTCTGATTTCCCACGCGAACATGGTCGGATTCTGGCGCTTGTAGTCCGCTATTTTATCCACAACCTTTGGAGTCGCCACTTTCGGTTTGGACCCACCAATAACTCCTGGCTTTATACTTCCGGTCTCGTAGTATCTGCAACAATAATCAACAACGTATCGATCATGAAACATCTAGGCTATCTGTTGGATGGACAAGTCTTCGTTTTCTTGGCTAGAGTTGATTTAAATTATCATTAGATTTGTGGATGTATTCGAATGTTATGCACCTTATGCCCCCAAAATACTGTGTTGCGCCTACAGGGCATTCAACCCGCAAACATCTCCAAAATGTGCACATTGTCGTCTGAGGCAAACTTTATATATATATGTACTTTATAGCCTAGGCTATACTCTAACTCTGTGTGGTGGAGTGACTTAAAATCGTTTTGTAGGATCCAAAAATAACAGCGAAGACTTATGATCAAATAATGGAGCTATTCCTTCCGGCTAGAACCCATTACAATGGTGTCCAACTTTATCGTCTGTGCCAAAAAAAGACTAAGAAAATATTAAGAAAACATGCAATAAATTTCAAATGACATGCTACCAAGTGTTGCTATTTAACTAATTTAGACAAACATTCCAAGTGCATAAAACAAATACCTTTTAAAATCCTTTTGATAGCTGAAAAATATTATAAAAACATTCAAATGTCGTACGGACACGAACCCAAGACAATTCAGTTGTAATCTGATAAACCTAAATGACGGGAATACCAGTTTAGCTGTGTACAGACACAGTACCGCTCCTCGTGATGGCTAGGATTAAGTCAGATATTGTTTCTTATATCCTCATTATGTGTGTATAATATACTGACGTGTTTCCACTCTTTTTTTTTAAGCCATGTTTTGTGATATTTTGGTCGAATCTGTTTTATTTGGGGTCTGCCAATATGTAGGGATAAGAGTTGCAGGACAGGTGCATTTTATTTTATTTTTAAGAGTGCGTTTTTCTGTCTCATGATGGGTAGTTTCTCCACGGTCTTACCTGCCCAGTATTTTGCTGACACAGCCGTGGCTGACCCGTAGTTGTCTCGAAATGTCACAGGGTCTCACTCCTTGGTGCGCGAGTTCTACGATTCTTGTCCTCACCACGTCAGGTAGGGGTCTGCCGTTGACAAACACCCCGCCTAGCTGGTTCACACCGCCGTGCCCTATATGGGAGACAACAACAGCACAGAAAACCATAACATTAAATACAGGGGTGTGGGAGATTTTGTAGGTTATAGTATCACCTCAGCTATAATGCATTGTGTGGCATTACAACGTTTCAACGGAACATTTTAGACATATCATATCTAAGCATCCGGTCTTGAATATGATTTTAATGGTCCAATATCCAAGCCTGTACTTTAAGATGGACATGTGGTTGTGGGTTGGGGGCTATATTATTCTTTCCCAGGGACGTCATCAATTCATGTATTAAAAAAATAAAAAACATGTTTATCAACTCTGTTTGTAGGCTACTCTGAAGATGTGCGTGATAAGGTCACGTAGGCTATAACTTTTAGAAGACAGTATCATGTTATAGCCTACCATTAGCTACTATAACATATTTGTACGTGAATGGTTGATTGTCCAATATTGCTCCTCCATTGAATATCAGGCTAGTTTCCTGCAGGCTATCCTGTTCAATAGCAATGCTGTCATTTTACAATCCCCCCCCCAAAAATTAGGTAATTAACAATTTATAAACACATGCTTAATTAGCATAAATGGTCTATATGATAGTTGGAATATTCTTCATACTTTAATTAGACCGATTCTATTTTATAAAATGGTAACACTGCAGTAATAATACGTATCATCTCTCGTCTATATCGTTTAATACAAAGCGGATATCTTTTCAACTCTGGCCCACGGCTCGGGTTGGCTATAGAGTTACACGCTCTTTCATTTTCTTTTCTCCGTAATTATAAATAATTAAGCGCTTTGATTACTCATATTACATATTATTTTGTAAATGAACAAAAAAAAAAGGGGGGTAAATTATTCACAAGCATGAACAAAACAACATCTAACTCCATCCATTATTTCACCCCCGCACAACAACAATAGGCCTTTCAATATCATGTCAAGTAAATTTGTAACAATATTATATTCAATTAAGATACTGTTCATTTTAATGTGTATATTGTTTAAGTGTTATTTGGTAAATCAATAAATTGGTGCCTATTAGAATATTGGCCTAATAAATTGGCACGGACCTGTCAATGACACGTATTAACCTGGTGACAGGTTTACTAATTCCAATGTGACGTGTTTTGTTCTTCTATTTTTTTTTCTTCAAATTTGGTAACGCTACACAAAACGTGGGCCTTTTTATGAGTTTATTGTGCACAATTGAGAAAAAATACAAACAAAATAATATATTAGATGTACGTGCGCCGGTCTGTAAATAAGCACATATTATAAACACAATATTTTCAGTTAAAAAAAATAGTCTCAAATGTGCCTTGAAAAAAATGAACATTCCCATCGAAGTTGATTGTAATTCAGGCTACATTAAAACGCTGGGGTGTTTTTGGTTTTTTGTCGGTTGTGATATGCAACAACATGCAGACGATGTTGCATTGTCAGTGGAATGAGTGCATCGCTGTCAACGATAATATTCGCTAGGCTTATTGGCCTATTTAGAATCATTATCTGTTTTCACAGGCTCCGTTTTCGTTGCAAACACAACAATATCTGAAAAAAACTCATTATCTACTTACGGTGCATCGCTGAGAACGGGTCTACTTTGCAGTGAATATCCATCGGATAGCAAAGGAAAGACGGGTAATCAATGGAAGTCGCCGTTTCGCCTTTGTAATGCAGATAAAAATGGGAAGAAACGGAAAAACTTTATTCGATTAAAGATTTCGCTTTTCCCTCCACTCAGTCAATGAGAGGGTTTAACTTCTTCTAAAAGTTGCCGTCGTGGTAACAGTCCGTGCCGAGAATAGAGGCTACTGCTGGTCAGGTGCAGAACATGACCGACGCTTGGTTCATCAACGTGGAAATGTTTTTCAGTTTGAGTTGGATTTTCAAAACCTGGAATGATGAGATGATTTTTCTCAGAACATGATGACGAATAGGACAAACCTTTACGTCTAAAACCGTTCCTGACAGTCCTGTGGTAAATAGATAGATCCTAGTTCCGGCCTTGATTTGCTGGTTGGTTGCGGTGGGTAGTACGCTCAGATACGCATAGACATGACAGAAGAAACATGGACACTGTGGGGAGTCTGGTGCCCTGGTACCTTCCCCTTTTCCTTGACTCTAAAATGGGGTGGATGCGTTAGCCTGAATCTTTGGGTTGAGAATGAAGCCCCTCACCGTGTGTGCGTTTCTAAAAGCAAGCTGCCTGCCCCCCCCCCCTCCCCTCCGCGGACCCCCTTGCTTATGGATGAGTTGTCAGACAAAGGCAATAGATTCCAACACTTTGTGATTCGCCAACGCAAAAACCTGGAGCCCAAACGAGGAGGTCCCAGGGTCTGACACACCGAAAGGGGAGGGAAAATAAACAAGGAATTGACTCGGAGTTTTAAGATCAGAGTTTCCAGACATTAGATCGGGACGAGGGGTAAATGAAAGCCATTTTTGACTTTATCAATATCTAGAGTTTATCTTATTAGATGAATAACGGACTGAGATAGGAATAGACTAACATTTGGGTGAACATACTATCGCTAGACGTTTTACAAGTTGGCATAACTGTACAAATAGCCTAACGCATATTTCCTGGCTTGGTAAATCATTATTTTCTTGTTGAGATTATGTTATGTAGGCTGCTGGAATGCATCGTTGTGCTAGTCTACTTAATGACGCTAATGCTTCATGCGTGTACATTATAAGTATTTTACATGTTCTGCTATGTAGGCCTACAGCTCAAATGCGATTGTTTTGCACGTTGTTTACATGTAAACAAACGCTGCATGTCTTATGTATATAGGTTTAACGTACTATGTGAAGTATAACGAGAAGAGGGGAGTGGAGGGCTCTGGACAATCGGTCGTCGATACATTGACCTTTTATGTTATTTTATTGATTCGGTAATCATGACCACCTTCCTGTGATGGATGTACAGCCTGCGCTGACTGGGCCGAGGGGCGAGTAGTTGTATAGGGGCTGGAGGTGAGATTGGACAGGGGAGCCGGGTGCCGGGGTTGGCAGTGTGTGTGTCAACACAACCCGCAGTGCTCTCCTCCGCACCTTCTGTAGATGGCGCTCACAGGTTTCATTTGTCTAAACCGTTTAAACCGACCGTATACTTCTGGTGTCAAAAGAAGTTACAACTCCGGTTGCAAGTCAAACTGTGGATGCTCCATGTTCATGGGATTAGTGATGACAGTAATATGAATATTGATTAGCTTCGATAAATAGGTCTACATGTCACTGACTGCATGGATTGAATTTCACTGCCAATGTAGAATTGTAATGCGGCAAAATTCCTAGTGCTTGTTATAACACCGGCCATATTATTATAATCAAATGAATCATTTAAATAAAATTGAAACAATTCAGGTAGCCTACCAAACAGAATTTACTTTTTTTCTGACACAAATTCATTCAACTTTCTTTTTTTTAGGGGGGGGGGGGGGGGGGGGGGTTGTCTTATTTCAGATATATTTATGATTTATTTTTGATATCCAATTATTTTTTGTTGATTTAATTACATACATGAAATAGTTAAAGTGTAGGCTATGGGCTAGCTCTACAGAGCCACCATCATCCTGCGAAAGGTTGAACGGTAATATTAATACAACAAAAATATCAATATTCATCATGGTAATATATTAACCATAACAAACAATTTTGATTATTCTCGTTCTTATTTATATTCCTAGTATTCATAATAATTAACAGCAAAATTATAACTACCACAAAAAAATATTGTTAGAGTTTAGTTATATTAATTCGTTTTTTTTTATAGGCCTTTAGGCTATAAATGTGAATGTCTCCAACGTCTTCAATCGACATGTTGTTTAAGGCCAGTACTGGAGGGTGGCCCTCACGAAGGTCCAACGTTGGATGAGAGAGCTGCGTGCCTGGTGGCACTTGATATTTTTTGGGGGGGATTGTATTTTTTGGGGGGACATCTCTGAGGAACATAGGCGGCTACATCTATTGCTCTGCCTTCTGGTCAGGTTAGGGGATAATTTCTCTTATAGGCCCTACTGTTTTTGGAGTGAGCTTCTGGTACAATATGTAGCACTATAGGGTGTAATTTCACACTCCACTGCACATTTCCCCTAAAGCTAAGTTTATTTTTTTTTCTATAAGACCCCCCAATTCTTTTCCGCTGTCCTTGTGCTCTGCGCGATTTGGTCTCCAAGTGCAAAAAAATTAGGCGTTAATGTCGCCCCCCCCCTCCTCCATTAGGGGACCAAGTATGAAAATGATTGTAAACACCGCATATGGTAAATGAATACAAAGATGCTGACTATGTTTATTTTCATTGTCCTATCACTTGAATAGCACAGGGCGCGTGTGTGGCGTGTTTGACCCTCTGTTCGGTTCCTTGGCTCGTATCACCCCTCTTTTTTAGAGCGAGAGGCCGTTCTATTCAGCCCCCTACACAGGGTCAGATCCTATTTAAAAGCGATTCAGTGGGAAATTAAACAAGACGATGCCTGAATAGATTGGTGTTTCGGTCGCTGCAATTTATTGCAGACCCAAAGCAAGTTCTGTTAAGACGGTGGGCTTTAAGAAGACATTGACTTACAAAGTGTCTTATTTTGTGGTTCACTTAGATTATTTACATGATGTGCATAACCACCATTTTATTTATGAGCGTGCGAGTCCAAGAGTGCCTGTAGATGATTCATTTCTACAACCCCTGAACTTTACATTACCTATAGTAGGCTAGGATAGCCAACTGACATGGTGTAGGCCAGAAAGGGAATTATTTACGATAAATAGGCCTACATTCGGATTGTCGCCAATAGTTTTTTTTTTTTTTGGGGGGGGGGGGGGGGGGGAACATATTTTGGGACACCAGTGACCACACCCATGAAAATTGGTTTAATATATTGACAGAGAGCAATTTATCTTTCGCTCAGTTTGATAGTAGTCTGTGTAGTCTCTAAGTGCCATGGAGAGGGAAAGGCAGAGGAGAGGAGGAGAAGAACCGTACAGAACTAGGAGCTCCGCCCGCAGGACACACCATAGGTCCTGCTAGGAAAAACCGTTGAATACACGATAGGTTCCGCTGGGAAAAAAAACGTGTAATATTGTCATCGATAACAGAGTTTAGTAGTAGTGAGACAGTGACTAGTAACGAAACTTTATTTCGAAGAAGATAATGTTTGTTTTTTTTCAGTTCTCTGTTGCCGCTGCTTTGCCTCTAGTCTCGTTTACCTTCGTATTGTTATGGCAACGTCACCCAATCGATGTGACTTTTTCACTTCTAGCTGCCTACGGTCGACTGTCTTCAGTTAGGACCTGAGATCACGGCCTGGGTATCAGTCGAACATGTATCCTTTGGATCTCATGGGGGAGTTAAGACAATAAATCATTTCATTTCAAGGAGCTGCTAGCCAAATGTGTATTGTTGTATTGCATTGAACATCTTATAATGTTTGTAAAAAATAAATAAAAAATCCAATAAATAAATACTATATCCCGAAAGCTATAGGCCTATTTGTTTGACACAATCTACTGGCGGTTTGGTGTTGAGAATTATTTATTTATTTTATACACAAAACTTCCATATTTCAAGTTTAATGAAATGCAGTTATTGTAAGGTCATAAAAGAAAACATAATTGCCACTAGGCTGAATAATTATGTCATTTCACTTTAAACTCCTCTTCTGAATGATTTATTTTCACCAACTTGATTATTGAATAATTCAAAATGATCATATATATATATTAAAATGAGTTTGACTAATACTGAACTGTTGAAAATGAACCTTACTATTCCTATCACGTCCGTATGTTTGTCACATGTCACCCAAGTAGGACTTGCAGCGTGTCAAACCGTTATTGAAAGCTGACACAATAAAGCGAGGACGTCGAGGAACCCCAGTCTTCTGAACGCGCGCTCTCGAACGTCCCTTTCCTCTGTCAAATTCTGAGCTATCTTCCAACTATAGCCTTCACGATGACATTATATTAGTATACAAGGTGAAACTCCATGCAGGAACAACAACAAAAAATACCCCCCCCCCCCCCAAAAAAAATAACCCTCGTCACATTTGAAGGCCTCATTTCAATTAGACACAAAAACCAATACATTTTGCCGAATGCTAAGAGAGAGTTATTAGGAGTATTGAATTTGGAAAAGGTCTTACCCCCAGCTCAGTTCAATTAGCTCCATGCACGCGACTTTAAATAGCTGCTTAGTCGCGAGCAGAGCGTCCGATGGAACAGATGGTGCAACCAATTTGATTCCATCCTCCAACACCATCCAAAGATTGATTTTGCACTTGCTTTTAATTTTACCATAATTAATTAGATCATTACAACTGTTTTCCATTGATTTTCCCATTTAAATTCAAAATTAAAAGGTGAATTAGTATGTGATCTATGTTTTCTATTAACCGTATGGGACAACAATATAGAACAAATGTTCACCAAAATTGATATGCAAAACCTCCCAGTATGTCCATGCAAAGCATCGCAGTAAAAAAAAAATAGATTAATTTGCTGGCATCGAATGTGTTTTAAAATGTCTATACAATTCTGAACTAAAATGCATCAAATGTATCGAAATTATATATATTTTTAAATGATATACAATTTGAAGCTGTTCAACAAAACACACACACACACACACACACACACACACACACACACTCACACACACACACACACACACCGTTATAAAAGTTATCGAATTTGGACGTTTTAGATTGGATAATCCAGGGCGCACCACACAGGGCCTCCCCACCGTAAAGGCGTTGTAACCTCTAACCTGGTTTTAACAGGAGGGCTTATCAATAACACTAGGGATATGATTCTCTCTGGATCCATTTGATCTACCTCTTCACTTTCAGAATGTTACGAGACACACTCGTATCTGTAAAGTGAACTATTATCACCAATATACATTAACGGTTGGTTTTGCATTAACTGGAAACGTGACGGGTAGACTATTAGACTAACGACAGAGTCTATGATTAGGTTGGCTTGACATTGCTTAGCAACAGTGACATGGCCTTGTTTCAGAACAGAAGCCAAAGCAAACCTACAAATGTCATGTCTGGGGCAAATGAAAAGGACATTGGTTTAACGAATTGTACGTGATTTCCAACAGCTCAGAGTTATCATTTTTGGCCACTGGTCCGGAGCTCTGTTTACAGGCTAATCCAGCTGCCCGACCCGGACCCTGAGCTCCCTCTCCGGCTTGGCGTCTTCAATATCCTAGATGGTTCCCTTGTATTCGTGGTAGACCTACCCCAACCACATCAAAGGATATTCTGAACATTGCAATGCAGACAAGACACACGAATGATGATTGTACAAGAGATGCAGGCCTATTTTACACTATGCATCATTTTTTGGGGGACACGTTTTTTTTCGTAAAGAGGCTCAGACGAAGAGTTCCATCTTGATCCTTTATTATAGGCTACCGTGTGGAATATTTTTATCGTAGGCCTATACTTTGGAACCGGAATAAACGAAATATGTCGATTCAAGTGTTGCTCTTGGATGACTGCAGCCTCATTTAATGTTACTGTCTTTCATGTGAAATCATGAAAAATTAAGAATAGAAATAAAAGTCAACGTAAAAGTTTTACAGCTGTTAGGTCCATATTTCAGATGATAAAATCCACATAGCAGAAAGACTCGATTTTGAGTATCGCTGTATCTTTGAGTAGAGCTGTAAAATGCGACACATTTAAATCCATACATTAGAAACCATTTATTTATTATGAATTCAATTGTGAGATACTTTGAAATGATATGATGACAGCTAGCATTTACATCCATCTCATGTCGGTTTGTCCCCGCTCTCCCTCCCTTTCGCTCTCTGCCCTCGTCTCCACACACACACACACACACACACACACACACATACACACACACACACACACACACACACACACACACACACACACACACACACACACACACACACACACACACACACACGCGCGCGCGCGCGCGCGCGCACACACACGCATACACACACCGAATAGGGTTCATTTATTCGCAGCCTACCATTGGGCTGTAAGTGAAAAATCCAACTGCAAGTGAAAGAAGATTCAGGTTAGATGACTTTGATTAGTATACACTTTGTTCAATTACTTTGTTAAATTACTTTCCATACCCTGAGTACAAAAGCAGTCAGACTGTGGTGTTTCTGAGCTCTCTATGCCCCGGGTACCACAAATGATTAACCAAAATTAACATCTTCTGATTTGCATTTTAAATGTGAAACGCGAAAACAATGCATAGCCCCGTACATAGTCTATTACTTCGATTCTGATAAGGTTTAAATTGATTATAAGTATAATAAATGATATTGTATTATTAGTATTATTTAGTATTATTAATGTTCTAATTATAATAATAATAATTCATTTTTTACTCTGTTTTTACATGTAGGCCTATACACGTTGTTTTGCCACACATGGAGATAGGCCATACAGGTTGAGTACTTATAACGAAGGCAGTTAGTTGGACCAGAAGGGGCCCTCCAGTTCATAAGTATTGGCCCTACTTACTCTCGTCTACCACAAGACAGTTAGAATCATTTGAACCTTGTTCAGTTTTTTTTTTTATACCGATAGAAAATTAAAAAAAATAAGTAATAAATAAATAAAAACGTGTGGTATGGATGTTTGAAACTCTGAAACGTTTGGTTGCACCTTTAACCTCCTGTGATGGTCTATATTGGAAATGTTGAGTGAGGTCATCATTATCATCATCATCATCATCATCAGTAAATGATGATACAGTGGCCGGTTTACTGATATTATTCTTATATATGGTAATCAATCAATCAATCAAATCAATCAAATGTATTTATAAAGCCCTTCTTACATCAGCTGATGTCACAAAGTGCTGTACAGAAACCCAGCCTAAAACCCCAAACAAAAAACTCCCTAGAGAGGCAGGAACCAATGAAGAAACCCAGAGAGGAACCAGGCTATGAGGGGTGGCCAGTCCTCTTCTGGCTGTGCCGGGTGGAGATTATAACAGAACATGGCCAAGATGTTCATAAATGACCAGCAGGGTCAGATAATAATAATCACAGTGGTTGTAGAGGGTGCAACAGGTCGACACCTCAGGTGATATAGAAAGACCTCACCTTTTTGTCACCTGTTCCTGAACAACTTTTCAAACACTCTTCTCTTTTTTCTTTCTCTTCTTCATTATTTTCTTAGTTATGGCGAAGAACTTACTGCAGACCGATCTGCCAATCAAATGCTACGTCTTACTGCAGACCGATCTGCCAATCGAATGCCACGTCTTACTGCAGACCGATCTGCCAATGGAATGCTACGTAGTTCTCTGCCCATCTACCTCACCATAATAACAGGGACACATTTGTTAAATCGCTCTTGAATTAAAAACACTGGAGAATAAAATATGTTCATTAAAGACGTATAAATGCACCCTTGCACTTCAGACAATATGCAGATTGGAGGGTAATTGTTAAATGTGCCCTGCAGTGCTGGATTAAAAATAGGACGGTGTTCAGCTCATGTCATTTCGGGAAAAAAATCTTCATATTATATAGCACTGTTCTGGGAACAGGGGCAAAGTGTCCCTCCCTCCTCCCCCCCCATTCAAACTTTCCACATGAATAATCAAATGTGTGCCCGAAAACTTCACAAAGACTACTGAAAGAAAGGCGTTCTAATGAGTTGGTTTTGTATAATATAGGCCATTATTCAAACTAATTGTGAATACATTGAATTGTCCCACCACCTTACCTTACCCATAGACGGATAAAGGGTTTTTAATGTGTTCATTATTGGCACATGTTTGTAAACATATTATGTGAAAAATAATAATTGAAAGGAAAATAAGTGCAATTGTAGGTAGCACTGTGCAAAATCTCATTTCAGGCAGTAGCCTAAAAATGATTGATAATATCTTTGCATTTAAGTAGCCCTACTGTATGTAACATGACTACGTCTAAGCGTTCATTAATGAAATCAAAGTCAAGTTTGTCAGAAATTGGGAGAAATAAATGGCGTATTGAAAAGAGTGCTCTTAGTGCTACGGTTGGTGAGAATGGAAGAGGAGACAATATTTCAGCCAGCTATTTAACACATATGGTTCTGATCTGCTCCTACGTTCTACGGATGCCTCTGGTCTCATGTCTTTATAATCTCTCTGTGTGTGTGTGTGTGTGTGTGTGTGTGTGTGCGTGTGTGTGTGTGTGTGTGTGTGTGTGTGTGTGTGTGTGTGTGTGTGTATGTGTGTGTGTGTGTGTGTGTGTGTGTGTGTGTGTGTGTGTGTGTGTGTGTGTGTGTGTGTGTGTGTGTGTGTGTGTGTGCGTGTGTGTGTCTGTATGTGTGTGTGTGTGTGTGTGTGTGCCCCAGGCTGCCCAGAGGTGGCCACCCAGCTGCCTCTCGCTAAAGCAGACAGGGAACAGCTTCCCATCATGTCAGCAATATGGGAACCGGAGCTTCTGTCCGGTGGGCCTGTGACATGTGTTAGCCTATGGCATGTCTCTTGTGAATAGATTATCTTTGTTGTGAATGGATTATCTTTGTTGTGAATGGATTATCTTTGTACTTCCTGGTGCCATGATGAACTGCGTTTGCAAATATCAGTATGTTTCTATTTCTTCCATATGATGTTTATTCCACTTCACATATACAGTATAACATGTTGGTATGATGTCTATTCCACTTCACATATACAGTATAACATGTTGGTATGATGTCTATTCCACTTCACATATTTAACATGTTGGTATGATGTTTATTCCACTTCACATATTTAACATGTTGGTATGATATTTATTCCACTTCACATATTTAACATGTTGGTATGATGTTTATTCCACTTCACATATTTAACATGTTGGTATGATATTTATTCCACTTCACATATTTAACATGTTGGTATGATGTTTATTCCACACTTGCTATATTGTATTTACTTTGCCACCATGGCCTTTTTGCCTTTACCTCCCTTATCTCACCTCATTTGCTCACATCGTATATAGACTTGTTTCTACTGTATTATTGACTGTATGTTTGTTTTACTCCATGTGTAACTCTGTGTCGTTGTATGTGTCGAACTGCTTTGCTTTATCTTGGCCAGGTCGCAATTGTAAATGAGAACTTGTTCTCAACTAGCCTACCTGGTTAAATAAAGGTGAAATAAATAAAATAAAATAAAATGATGTTTATTCCACTTCACATATATAACATGTTGGTATGATGTCTATTCCACTTCACACATTTAACATGTTGGTATGATGTCTATTCCACTTCACATATATAACATGTTGGTATGATGTCTATTCCACTTCACATATTTAACATGTTGGTATGATGTTTATTCCACTTCACATATATAACATGTTGGTATGATGTCTATTCCACTTCACATATTTAACATGTTGGCATGATGTCTATTCCACTTCACATATTTAACATGTTGGTATGATGTCTATTCCACTTCACATATTTAACATGTTGGTATGATATTTATTCTACTTCACATATTTAACATGTTGGTATGATATTTATTCTACTTCACATATTTAACATGTTGGTATGATGTCTATTCCACTTCACATATTTAACATGTTGGTATGATGTCTATTCCACTTCACATATATAACATGTTGGTATGATATTTATTCTACTTCACATATTTAACATGTTGGTATGATATTTATTCTACTTCACATATTTAACATGTTGGTATGATGTCTATTCCACTTCACATATATAACATGTTGGTATGATATTTATTCTACTTCACATATTTAACATGTTGGTATGATATTTATTCCACTACACACATTTAACATGTTGGTATGATGTCTATTCCACTTCACATATTTAACATATTGGTGGTATGATATTTATTCTACTTCACATATTTACCCTGTTGGTATGATGTCTATTTGTTAGTCGTTGTATATACATTGAGTTTTCAATGTGTTATTTCGATGTTCCCTTGGTATTGGAAGTGAACGTCACGTTCACATCCAGTTCCTTGTTCAGGTTGTCTGGGATGTTTGGAGGTCTATGTTTACTTGGTATTGGAAATGATATATTGTGTCTGTGTTTGTGTGTGTGTTTGGTTACATCGTTGAGCGTGTGTGTGTGTGTGTGTGTGTGTGTGTCTGTGTCTGTGTGTGTCTGTGTGTGTGTGGGGAGGGGGGTGGGGGGGGGGGAGTATACACTTCTATTGCTCTCCCCTCCAGAAAATGTTCGGATGAGCAGTTTCCACATCAGCTCCTGATCACTTGTGTAAATGCTTCCTGTCACCTTCAGTGGTGTAATGATCATGAAGATCCTACCCTTGATCTATGGCAAGCCATAATGTAACCGAGGGCACTCCTCCCACATACTTCTCCCTGGTTCCGCGTTCCAAATGACATCTTAGTCCATATGTAGTGCACTGCTTTTGACCAGAGCCGTATGGGACACCTTGTGGGTCCTGGTGGAAAGTAGTGCACTGTGAAGGGAGTTAGGGTGCTATTTGGGATGCGTCCCCTGGCTGGGAGCATAGAAGTATGCCAAAGGAGGGATCCAAGTTAAATTGTTTAGTGGTCATTAGTAGCGAGTAGTGGGTGTTGTAATGGTGTTGGGGTTCTCCTCCTGTCATAACATCTGGCTGCTAAGGCTAGTAGTGGGTGTTGTAATGGTGTTGGGGTTCTCCTCCTGTCATAACATCTGGCTGCTAAGGCTAGTAGTGGGGTTGTAATGGTGTTGGGGTTCTCCTCCTGTCATAACATCTGTCTGCTAAGGCTAGTAGTGGGGTTGTAATGGTGTTGGGGTTCTCCTCCTGTCATAACATCTGACTGCTAAGGCTAGTAGTGGGGTTGTAATGGTGTTGGGGTTCTCCTCCTGTCATAACATCTGGCTGCTAAGTCTAGTAGTGGGGTTGTAATAGTGTTGGGGTTCTCCTCCTGTCATAACCTTTGGCTGCTAAGGCTAGTAGTGGTGTTGTAATGGTGTTGGGGTTCTCCTCCTGTCATAACCTTTGGCTGCTAAGGCTAGTAGTGGTGTTTTAATGGTGTTGGGGTTCTCCTCATGTCTGCTAAGGTTAGTAGTGAGGTTGTAATGGTGTTGGGGTTGTCCTCTTGTCATAACATCTGACTGCTAAGGCTAGTAGTGGGGTTGTAATGGTTTTGGGGTTCTCCTCCTGTCACAACATCTGGCTGCTAAGGCTAGTAGCGGGTGTTGTAATGGTGTTGGGGTTCTCCTCCTGTCTGCTAAGGCTAGTAGTGGGGTTGTAATGGTGTTGGGGTTCTCCTCATGTCTGCTAAGGTTAGTAGTGGGGTTGTAATGGTGTTGGGGTTGGCCTCCTGTCATAACATCTGACTGCTAAGGCTAGTAGCGGGTGTTGTAATGGTGTTGGGGTTCTCCTCCTGTCTGCTAAGGCTAGTAGTGGGGTTGTAATGGTGTTGGGGTTCTCCTCCTGTCTGCTAAGGCTAGTAGTGGGGTTGTAATGGTGTTGGGGCATGCCTCCTGTCATAACATCTAGCTGCTAAGGCTAGTAGTGGGGTTTTAATGGTGTTGGGGTAGTAGTGGTGCTGCTAAGGCTAGTAGTGGGGTTGTAATGATGTTGGGGTTCTCCTCCTGTCATAACATCTGGCTGCTAAGGCTAGTAGTGGGGTTGTAATGGTGTTGGGGTTCTCCTCCTGTCATAACATCTGGCTGCTAAGGCTAGTAGTGGGGTTGTAATGGTGTTGGGGTAGTAGTGGTGCTGCTAAGGCTAGTAGTGGGGTTGTAATAGTGTTGGGGTTCTCCTCCTGTCTGCTAAGGCTAGTAGTGGGGTTGTAATGGTGTTGGGGTTCTCCTCCTGTCTGCTAAGGCTAATAGTGGGGTTGTAATGGTGTTGGGGTTCTCCTCATGTCACAACATCTGGCTGCTAAGGCTAGTAGCGATAGAAGCCTCTGTGTGAATGTAGACTTAGATTCTGACTGGGAGATTTTATTTTATTTTATTTATTTCACCTTTATTTAACCAGGTAGGCTAGTTGAGAACAAGTTCTCATTTGCAACTGCGACCTGGTCAAGTTAAAGCAAAGCAGTGTGACACAAACTACAACACAGAGTTACACATGGAGTAAACAATAAACAAGCCAATAACACAATAAACAAGTCAATGACACAGTAGAGAAAATAAAGTCTATTTACAGTGTGTGCAAAAGGCATGAGGAGGTGGGCAATAAATAGGCCATAGGAGCGAATAATTACAATTTAGCAGATTAACACTGGAGTGATAAATGAGCAGATGATGATGTGCAGGTAGAGATACTGGTGTGCAAAAGAGCAGAAAAGTAAATACTGTAACATAAAAACAGTATGGGGATGAGGTAGGTAGATTGGGAGGGCTATTTACAGATGGACTGCTCAGATAGTTGATGTTTAAAGTTGGTGAGGGAAATAAAAGTCTCCAACTTCAGCGATTTTTGCAATTCGTTCCAGTCACTGGCAGCAGAGAACTGGAAGGAAAGGCGGCCAAATTACGTGTTGGCTTTGGGGATGATCAGTGAGATATACCTGCTGGAACGTGTGCTACGGGTTGGTGTTGTTATCGTGACCAGTGAACTGAGAAAAGGCGGAGCTTTACCTAGCATAGACTTATAGATGACCTGGAGCCAGTGGGTCTGGCGACGAATATGTTGCGAGGGCCAGCCGACTAGAGCATACAGGTCGCAGTGGTGGGTGGTATAAGGTGATTTGCTAACAAAACGGATGGCACTGTGATAGACTGCATCCAGTTTGCTGAGGAGAGTGTTGGAAGCTATTTTGTAGATGACATCACCGAAGTCGAGGATCGGTAGGATAGTCAGTTTTACGAGGGTAAGTTTGACGACGTGAGTGAAGGAGGCTTTGTTGCGAAATAGAAAGACGATTCTAGATTTGATGTTGGATTGTGTTAGTGCATAGTGTGTTAGTGTATAGTGTGTATAGTGTATAGTGTGTTAGTGCATGCCATCCTTACATTTTGGAGTTGATAGCTGTGTGTGTGTGTTTGTGTGTGTTATGGTCTTCATGGTCTAGTCTCTATACTGTAGCTACCATCCTGTTGTCCTTCAAGCAGGCTGTCATCTGATGATCCTCTAAGCTATAATCTACCTGTAGGAAGTCAAGTAGGCCTATGTGGGCAAATTAGGGGTTGTGTAATTCCAGGAACTTTCCCTAAACCCAACCAGTAATCCTGGAAAACCTGGACATTTTGGGGAAGGTATCGGAATTTTGCAGCCCTGGTGCAAATGAAGTAATACATCAGATTGATAGAACTAATATGTGCCAAAGCCTTTCTGGTCCACAGGGCGAGCTTTCAGTGTTTCTTGTTAATCTGGAAAAAGAAAGTAGAACAAGTGGCCATGAGAAAGATACTACTTGAAATCTAATTTAGTCTGTACAATCTGGTTTTTCACAATGTTGTTTACGATCAGGCCCATGCCAGCTTTTCATATTTAAACGAGCAAAGGTTTAATTACCAAATGATGACAGTGTCATATGGTGCCATGATGGCACAGGGTGCCTAATGAACGCAGAGAAGAGAGGGATGCGTGAGAGAGAGAGAGAAACAAGGGATGTGTGGAACGAGTGCACGATGCCACAACACTGAGTGACAGTGAGACACAAAGAACCAAAAAAACAGAAAAAACCTCAGAGACACAGAGACATTATAATATCTGTAATTTGCAATTCACTAATGTTCAATGGTTGCTCATGGATTAAGAATGTTAAACTATTGTGTGGCAGATGGAGGTAGTGAGGAAGGGAGAGAGAGATGGAGAGAAGGCTAGAGGGAGGAAAGAGGGAGGGAGAGAGAGATGGAGGGAGGGAGGTAGGGAGAATGAGGGAGGGAGAGAGAGATGGAGAGAGGGAAGGAGAATAAGGGAGGGAGGGAGAGAGAGATGGAGGGAGGGAGGAAGGGGTGAGAATGAGGGAGGGAGAGAGAGATGGAGAGAGGGAAGGAAAATAAGGGAGGGAGGGAGAGAGAGATGGAGGGAGGGAGGGAGAGAGATGGAGGGAGGGAAGGAGAATAAGGGAGGGAGGGAGAGAGAATGAGGGAGGGAGAGAGAAGGAGGGAGGGAAGGAGAATAAGCTAGGGAGGGAGAGAGAATGAGTGAGGGAGAGAGAGATGGAGGGAGGGAGAGAGATGGAGAGAGGGAAGGAAAATAAGGGAGGGAGGGAGGGAGAGAGAGATGGAGGGAGGGAGAGAGAGATGGAGGGAGGGAGGGAGAGAGAGATGGAGGGGGGGCGTCTAAGCAACATATTTCGATGGGTTGGATAATAAGAAAGAGAAAAAATCAACTGTCTGCATACTCCCCCCCTCTCTCTCTCTCTCTCTCTCTCTCTCTCTCTCTCTCTCTCTCTCTCTCTCTCTCTCTCTCTCAGGGCATGGCATCCATTACATTATTTTCCCACTAGCACAAACATTAAAGGAGGCCTCTCCCATCTCCTCCATTTTTTTAAAGACTTTAAATTTGCCCGGGACAGCTTGTTAGATGGTGGGAGCTTTGTACACAGCTTGTTCTATCTATCCTGATAGAATGGCAAGACAGTTGGGAGAGCGGCCTGGTCTTGAACAGCTCACACATCACAGTTAATTTCGGCCGGGTGTGACGTGATGCGCGCTACTGAAATATTGCAGAGAAGTAATATCAGTTAGTGGGCCGCCAAAAGAATATCCATGCTTAACCAGGCATGAAAGCTGGCTGAATCACACCATATTTACACTTCTCTCAGATCACTGCTTTGTCATTAAAATTAGCTTCACGTGCCAAATGCTACCATATTACCTTTTTTTACGGCACTCGTTTTGACCAGTGCCCTATGGGCCCTTGTGCACTTAGTAGGGAATAGGGTGCCATATGGGATGCGGAGTAGGTCTGGTAACTTGCACTTTTTTTATGGATCTTGTTTAATGATGCACTTCTTCTATGCAATATCGCTGCTGCAATGCAATGCGCACCACAAAGGTATAGGACACAATCCTTAGTGAAATGAAACTAGGAAACAACACAATCCTTAGTGAAATGAAACTAGGAAACAACACAATCCTTAATGAAATGAAACTAGGAAACAACACAATCCTTAGTGAAATGAAACTAGGAAACAACACAACCCTTAGTGAAATGAAACTAGGAAACAACACAATCCTTAGTGAAATGAAACTAGGAAACAACACAATCCTTAGTGAAATGAAACTAGGAAACAACACAATCCTTAGTGAAATGAAACTAGGAAACAACACAATCCTTAGTGAAATGAAACTAGGAAACAACACAATCCTTAATGAAATGAAACTAGGAAACAACACAATCCTTAATGAAATGAAACTAGGATGCAGGGTAGCCTAGTGGTTAGAGCGTTGGACTAGTAACCGGAAAGTTGCGAGTTCAAACCCCCGAGCTGACAAGGTACAAATCTGTCGTTCTGCCCCTGAACAGGCAGTTAATCCACTGTTCCCAGGCCGTCATTGAAAATAAGAATTTGTTCTTAACTGACTTGCCTGGTTAAATAAAGGTAAAATAAAATAAATAAATAAATAAAAACTAGGAAACAACACAATCCTTAATGAAATGAAACTAGGATACAACACAATCCTTAATGAAATGAAACTAGGATACAACACAATCCTTAATGAAATGAAACTAGGATACAACACAATCCTTAATGAAATGAAACTAGGAAACAACACAATCCTTAATGAAATGAAACTAGGAAACAACACAAACCTTAATGAAATGAAACTAGGATACAACACAAACCTTAATGAAATGAAACTAGGATACAACACAATCCTTAATGAAATGAAACTAGGATACAACACAAACCTTAATGAAATGAAACTAGGATACAACACAATCCTTAATGAAATTAACTAGAACACAACGGAAACCTTAATGAAATGAAACTAGGATACAACACAATCCTTAATGAAATGAAACTAGGATACAACACAAACCTTAATGAAATGAAACTAGGAAACAACACAATCCTTAATGAAATGAAACTAGGAAACAACACAATCCTTAATGAAATGAAACTAGGATACAACACAATCCTTAATGAAATGAAACGAAACTAGGAAACAACACAATCCTTAATGAAATGAAACTAGGAAACAACACAAACCTTAATGAAATGAAACTAGGAAACAACACAATCCTTAATGAAATGAAACTAGGATACAACACAATCCTTAATGAAATGAAACTAGGATACAACACAAACCTTAATGAAATGAAACTAGGAAACAACACAAACCTTAATGAAATGAAACAACACAAACCGTAATGAAATGAAACTAGGAAACAACACAATCTTTAATGAAAGGAAACTAGGTTACAACACAATCCTTAATGAAATAAAACTAGGATACAACACAATCCTTAATGAAATGAAACTAGGATACAACACAAACCTTAATGAAATGAAACTAGGATACAACACAAACCTTAATGAAATGAAACTAGGATACAACACAAACCCTAATGAAATGAAACTAGGAAACAACACAATCCTTAATGAAATTAAACTTGGATACAACACAAACCGTAATGAAATGAAACAACACAAACCGTAATGAAATGAAACTAGGAAACAACACAATCCTTAATGAAATGAAACTAGGATACAACACAAACCTTAATGAAATTAAACTAGGATACAACACAATCCTTAATGAAATTAAACTAGGATACAACACAATCCTTAATGAAATGAAACTAGGATACAACACAAACCTTAATGAAATTAAACTAGGATACAACACAATCCTTAATGAAATGAAACTAGGATACAACACAAACCTTAATGAAATGAAACTAGGAAACAACACAATCCTTAATGAAATTAACTAGTACACAACGGAAACCTTCAACCTTGAACTACAGTTAGGATATTTGTTTTTGAATTTAAACAAATGTAGCTGTATACTTGACAGAGGTATACATGTTTACAATGAACATTTAGGGCTGGTTTGCCATGCACAGATCAAGCCAAGTACTGGACCAATACAATCCTGCTCAATGGTGAATCTCCATATGTTTTAAGTCCAGCACTACACTCAACCTCAACTGGGAATCTGAACAGAGTATTTCCTCAACCATTCACATTGATTATGACCAAGGAAGGCCTCTTCCTCGGCCCCATTCCACTAAGTAGTCACCATCCAGTTGGTACAGAGGACTGTGGAGAGATAACCCGAACATTATGACTGGAGAGCTCTGTGTAGGCCCCCAGACCCAGCCAGTATAAGGGCCTCAGTCCTGTTCTGCTCTCTCTCTGTCTCTCTCTCTCTGTCTCTCTCTCTCTCTCTCTCTCTCTCTGTCTCTCTCTCTCTCTCTCTCTCTCTCTCTCTCTCTCTCTCTCTCTCTCTCTCTCTCTCTCTGTGTGTCAGAACAGAGTGGACTGTGGAGAGTTCACCCATTAGTAATTAAGTGCTGTTGTCACACTGTGATGTAATGAGTTTACTCTAGCCATCCATCCTGTGACACAGGAACCATGGAACCGCTCAGGAGAGAGATCCCCTCCCACTAAATCACTATACTGACTCACTCACACCAAGCTGCCTGTCATGTGCTGTAATGACCACAAACGAACTAGCAGCTAGGCGGGGCCTTGAACAGACGAACTAACAGCTAGTCAGGGCCTTGAACAGACGAACTAACAGCTAGTCAGGGCCTTGAACAGACAAACTAACAGCTAGTCAGGGCCTTGAAGAGACGAACTAACAGCTAGTCAGGGCCTTGAACAGACGAACTAACAGCTAGTCAGGGCCTTGAACAGACCTCTGTTGGGGCAGGTGCTCAAAGTGAAAAAAGGACCCCCCCCCCCCAAAAAAGAACCTACTACCTTTATCCAGTTCATACATTAGTATCGCTCCTGTTGTTAAATTCTCCACTATTTGTTTTAACATAAGCCTTAATGTTCTACAAAAACAAGTTCACTCATCACACGTTGTAGTCTAAGCCAGCTAGAAATAAGGCTGAGAGGGAGTTAGTTAAGTAGTTTTACTAGATCCTCTACTGGGGTGGGCTGGATCAGCTGAGCATCTCTAATGTAGGCTAGATGAATCAGCTAGTTAGATATATCAGCTGAGCGTCTCTAATGTAGGCTAGATGAATCAGCTAGTTAGATATATCAGCTGAGCATCTCTAATGTAGGCTAGATGAATCAGCTAGTTAGATATATCAGCTGAGCGTCTCTAATGTAGGCTAGATGAATCAGCTAGTTAGATATATCAGCTGAGCATCTCTAATGTAGGCTAGATGAATCAGCTAGTTAGATATATCAGCTGAGCGTCTCTAATGTAGGCTAGATGAATCAGCTAGTTAGATATATCAGCTGAGCGTCTCTAATGTAGGCTAGATGAATCAGCTAGTTAGATATATCAGCTGAGCGTCTCTAATGTAGGCTAGAGTAACGTAAAAAGTAATTCGAAAAAAACTGCCACCAATCAAAAATGAGGGTGGGTGCTCCAGCACCCTAAGGGCTCTAAAGTCCCAAATACACCAGACTAACTAACGGCTTGGAAAAATCCCAAATACACCAGACTAACTAACGGCTTGGAAAAATCCCAAATACACCAGACTAACTAACGGCTTGGAAAAATCCCAAATACACCAGCCTAACTAACAGCTAGGTAAATCAACAAATACACCAGACTAACTAACAGCTTGGTAAAGTCCTGAATACACCAGACTAACAGCTAGGTAAATCAACAAATACACCAGACTAACTAACAGCTAGGTAAATCACCAAATACACCAGACTAACTGACAGCTAGGTAAATCACCAAATACACCAGACTAACTGACAGCTTGGTAAATCACCAAATACACCAGACTAACTAACAGCTAGGTAAATCACCAAATACACCAGACTAACTAACAGCTTGGTAATGTCCCAAATACACCAGACTAACTAACAGCTTGGTAAAGTCCCAAATACACCAGACTAACTAACAGCTAGATAAATCACCAAATACACCAGACTAACTAACAGCTAGGTAAATCAACAAATACACCAGACTAACTAACAGCTTGGTAAAGTCCTGAATACACCAGACTAACAGCTAGGTAAATCAACAAATACACCAGACTAACTAACAGCTTGGTAAAGTCCTGAATACACCAGACTAACTAACAGCTAGGTAAATCACCAAATACACCAGACTAACTAACAGCTAGATAAATCACCAAATACACCAGACTAACAGCTAGGTAAATCACCAAATACACCAGACTAACTAACAGCTAGATAAATCACCAAATACACCAGACTAACTAACAGCTTGGTAAAGTCCTGAATACACCAGACTAACAGCTAGGTAAATCAACAAATACACCAGACTAACTAACAGCTTGGTAAAGTCCTGAATACACCAGACTAACAGCTAGGTAAATCAACAAATACACCAGACTAACTAACAGCTTGGTAAAGTCCTGAATACACCAGACTAACTAGCAGCTAGATAAATCACCA
>NC_048565.1:89531595-89564095 GCF_013265735.2 Oncorhynchus mykiss | reverse complement strand
ATACTTGAGTAAAAGTAGAGATACCTTAAGTACCCAACTGTCCTACTTGAGTAAAAGTAAAGATAACTTAAGTACCCAACTGTCCTACTTGAGTAAAAGTAAAGATAACTTAAGTACTCTACTGTCATACTTGAGTAAAAGTAAAGATAACTTAAGTGCCCTCCTGTCATACTTGAGTAAAAGTAAAGATAACTTAAGTACCCAACTGTCCTACTTGAGTAAAAGTAAAGATAACTTAAGTACCCAACTGTCCTACTTGAGTAAAAGTAAAGATAACTTAAGTACCCTCCTGTCATACTTGAGTAAAAGTAAAGATAACTTAAGTACCCAACTGTCTTACTTGAGTAAAAGTAAAGATAACTTAAGTACCCAACTGTCCTACTTGAGTAAAAGTAAAGATAACTTAAGTACCCAACTGTCCTACTTGAGTAAAAGTAAAGATAACTTAAGTACCCTACAGTCATACTTGAGTAAAAGTAAAGATAACTTAAGTACCCTACCGTCCTACTTGAGTAAAAGTAAAGATAACTTAAGTACCCTACTGTCATACTTGAGTAAAAGTAAAGATAACTTAAGTACCCAACAGTCATACTTGAGTAAAAGTAAAGATACCTTAAGTACCCAACTGTCATACTTGAGTAAAAGTAAAGATAACTTAAGTACCCAACAGTTATACTTGAGTAAAAGTAAAGATACCTTAAGTACCCAACTGTCATACTTGAGTAAAAGTAGAGATACCTTAAGTACCCAACTGTCATACTTGAGTAAAAGTAAAGATAACTTCATATAAAAAGGATTCAAGTAAAAGGGAAAGTCACCCACTAAAATTTTACTTGAGTAAAAGTCTAAAAGTATTTGGTTTTAAATATACTTAAGTATCAAAAGTAAATGTAATTGCTAAAATATACTTAAGTATCCAAAGTAAAAGTATGAATCATTGCAAATTCCTTATATTAAGCAAACAAGACGGCACCATTTTCTTGTTTTTATTTATTTATGGATAGCCAGGGGCCACGCTCTAACACTCAGACATAATCGACAAACAAAGCATGTGTTTTGCACGACCAGGTTTGTTCTCTGTTTAGTGAGTCCTCCAGATAAGAGGCTGTGGGGACAACCAGGGATGTTCTCTGTTTAGTGAGTCCTCCAGATCAGAGGCAGTAGGGATGACCAGGGATGTTCTCTGTTTAGTGAGTCCTCCAGATCAGAGGCAGTAGGGACGACCAGGGATGTTCTCTGTTTAGTGAGTCCTCCAGATAAGAGGCTGTGGGGACAACCAGGGATGTTCTCTGTTTAGTGAGTCCTCCAGATCAGAGGCAGTAGGGACGACCAGGGATGTTCTCTGTTTAGTGAGTCCACCAGACCAGAGGCAGTAGGGATGACCAGGTTTGTTCTCTGTTTAGTGAGTCCTCCAGATAAGAGGCTGTGGGGACGACCAGGTTTGTTCTCTGTTTAGTGAGTCCTCCAGGTCAGAGGCAGTAGGGATGACCAGGGATGTTCTCTGTTTAGTGAGTCCTTCAGATCAGAGGCAGTAGGGATGACCAGGATGTTCTCTGTTTAGTGAGTCCACCAGATCAGAGGCAGTAGGGATGACCAGGGATGTTCTCTGTTTAGTGAGTCCACCAGATCAGAGGCAGTATGGACGACCAGGGATGTTCTCTGTTCAGTGAGTCCACCAGATCAGAGGCAGTCGGGATGACCACGGATGTTCTCTGTTTAGTGAGTCCGCCAGATCAGAGGCAGTAGGGACGACCAGGGATGTTCTCTGTTTAGTGAGTCCACCAGATCAGAGGCAGTATGGATGACCAGAGATGTTCTCTGTTTAGTGAGTCCACCAGATCAGAGGCAGTATGGATGACCAGGGATGTTCTCTGTTTAGTGAGTCCACCAGATCAGAGGCAGTAGGGATGACCAGGGATGTTCTCTGTTTAGTGAGTCCACCAGATCAGAGGCAGTATGGATGACCAGGGATGTTCTCTGTTTAGTGAGTCCACCAGATCAGAGGCAGTATGGATGACCAGGGATGTTCTCTGTTTAGTGAGTCCACCAGATCAGAGGCAGTAGGGATGACCAGGGATGTTCTCTGTTTAGTGAGTCCACCAGATCAGAGGCAGTAGGGATGACCAGGGATGTTCTCTGTTTAGTGAGTCCACCAGATCAGAGGCAGTATGGATGACCAGGGATGTTCTCTGTTTAGTGAGTCCACCAGATCAGAGGCAGTAGGGACGACCGGGGATGTTCTCTGTTTAGTGAGTCCTCCAGATCAGAGGCAGTAGGGACGACCAGGGATGTTCTCTGTTTAGTGAGTCCTCCAGATCAGAGGCAGTAGGGACGACCGGGGATGTTCTCTTGATAAGTGTGTGAATCAGACCACTTTACTGTCCTGCTAAGCATTGAAAATATAACGAGAACTTTTAGGTGTCAGAAGAAATGTAAGGATTAGAAAGTACAATATTTTCTTTAGGAATGTACTGAGGTAAAAGTAAAAATTATAAAAAATATAAATAGTAAAGTAAAGAACAGATACCCCAAAAAATGACTTAAGTAGTATTTTGAAGTATTTTTAACTAAAGTACTTTACACTACTGCATTCTTTATTTATCTAATTAGAGTTAATCATGACGTTTGTTATGGCCTTGGTCAGAATGGAAACAAAGAGGGGATTGACAAGTCAACATAGGAAACACAACTCTAAGAGGAGTTTCGAAAAGTACAGAAGCCTTCCGCAGGACTCTGTCTCTCACTTTATTAGAATAGTACAGTAGACTCTGTCTCTCACTCTATTAGAATAGTACATTAGCCTTCCCCAGGACTCTGTCTCTCACTCTATTAGAATAGTACAGTAGACTCTGTCTCTCACTCCATTAGAATAGTACAGTAGACTTCCCCAGGACTCTGTCTCTCACTCCATTAGAATAGTACAGTAGACTTCCCCAGGACTCTGTCTCTCACTCTATTAGAATAGTACAGTAGACTTCCCCATGACTCTGTCTCTCACTCTATTAGAATAGTACAGTAGACTTCCCCAGGACTCTGTCTCTCACTCCATTAGAATAGTACAGTAGACTTCCCCAGGACTCTGTCTCTCACTCCATTAGAATAGTACAGTAGACATCCCCAGGACTCTGTCTCTCACTCCATTAGAATAGTACAGTAGACTTCCCCAGGACTCTGTCTCTCACTCTATTAGAATAGTACAGTCGACTTCCCCAGGACTCTGTCTCTCACTCTATTAGAATAGTACAGTAGTCTTCCCCAGGACTCTGTCTCTCACTCTATTAGAATAGTACAGTAGACTTCCCCAGGACTCTGTCTCTCACTCCATTAGAATAGTACAGTAGTCTTCCCCAGGACTCTGTCTCTCACTCTATTAGAATAGTACAGTAGACTTCCCCAGGACTCTGTCTCTCACTCTATTAGAATAGTACAGTAGACTTCCCCAGGACTCTGTCTCTCACTCCATTAGAATAGTACAGTCGACTTCCCCAGGACTCTGTCTCTCACTCCATTAGAATAGTACAGTAGTCTTCCCCAGGACTCTGTCTCTCACTCCATTAGAATAGTACAGTCGACTTCCCCAGGACTCTGTCTCTCACTCCATTAGAATAGTACAGTAGTCTTCCCCAGGACTCTGTCTCTCACTCCATTAGAATAGTACAGTAGTCTTCCCCAGGACTCTGTCTCTCACTCTATTAGAATAGTACAGTAGACTTCCCCAGGACTCTGTCTCTCACTCTATTAGAATAGTACAGTAGACTTCCCCAGGACTCTGTCTCTCACTCTATTAGAATAGTACAGTAGACTTCCCCAGGACTCTGTCTCTCACTCCATTAGAATAGTACAGTAGACTTCCCCAGGACTCTGTCTCTCACTCTATTAGAATAGTACAGTAGACTTCCCCAGGACTCTGTCTCTCACTCCATTAGAATAGTACAGTAGACTTCCCCAGGACTCTGTCTCTCACTCCATTAGAATAGTACAGTAGCCTTCCCCAGGACTCTGTCTCTCACTCCATTAGAATAGTACAGTAGACTTCCCCAGGACTCTGTCTCTCACTCCATTAGAATAGTACAGTAGCCTTCCCCAGGACTCTGTCTCTCACTCCATTAGAATAGTACAGTAGACTCTGTCTCTCACTCTATTAGAATAGTACAGTAGACTTCCCCAGGACTCTGTCTCTCACTCCATTAGAATAGTACAGTAGACTTCCCCAGGACTCTTTCTCTCACTCCATTAGAATAGTACAGTAGACTTCCCCAGGACTCTTTCTCTCACTCCATTAGAATAGTACAGTAGACTTCCCCAGGACTCTGTCTCTCACTCCATTAGAATAGTACAGTAGACTCTGTCTCTCACTCTATTAGAATAGTACAGTAGACTTCCCCAGGACTCTGTCTCTCACTCCATTAGAATAGTACAGTAGACTTCCCCAGGACTCTTTCTCTCACTCTATTAGAATAGTACAGTAGACTTCCCCAGGACTCTGTCTCTCACTCTATTAGAATAGTACAGTAGACTTCCCCAGGACTCTGTCTCTCACTCCATTAGAATAGTACAGTAGACTTCCCCAGGACTCTGTCTCTCACTCCATTAGAATAGTACAGTAGCCTTCCCCAGGACTCTGTCTCTCACTCCATTAGAATAGTACAGTAGACTTCCCCAGGACTCTGTCTCTCACTCTATTAGAATAGTACAGTAGACTTCCCCAGGACTCTGTCTCTCACTCCATTAGAATAGTACAGTAGCCTTCCCCAGGACTCTGTCTCTCACTCCATTAGAATAGTACAGTAGACTTCCCCAGGACTCTGTCTCTCACTCCATTAGAATAGTACAGTAGACTTCCCCAGGACTCTGTCTCTCACTCTATTAGAATAGTACAGTAGACTTCCCCAGGACTCTGTCTCTCACTCCATTAGAATAGTACAGTAGACTTCCCCAGGACTCTGTCTCTCACTCTATTAGAATAGTACAGTAGACTTCCCCAGGATTCTGTCTCTCACTCCATTAGAATAGTACAGTAGCCTTCCCCAGGACTCTGTCTCTCACTCCATTAGAATAGTACAGTAGCCTTCCCCAGGATTCTGTCTCTCACTCCATTAGAATAGTACAGTAGCCTTCCCCAGGACTCTGTCTCTCACTCCATTAGAATAGTACAGTAGCCTTCCCCAGGACTCTGTCTCTCACTCCATTAGAATAGTACAGTAGCCTTCCCCAGGACTCTGTCTCTCACTCCATTAGAATAGTACAGTAGACTTCCCCAGGACTCTGTCTCTCACTCCATTAGAATAGTACAGTAGCCTTCCCCAGGACTCTGTCTCTCACTCCATTAGAATAGTACAGTAGACTTCCCCAGGACTCTGTCTCTCACTCCATTAGAATAGTACAGTAGACTTCCCCAGGACTCTGTCTCTCACTCCATTAGAATAGTACAGTAGCCTTCCCCAGGACTCTGTCTCTCACTCCATTAGAATAGTACAGTAGACTTCCCCAGGACTCTGTCTCTCACTCTATTAGAATAGTACAGTAGACTTCCCCAGGACTCTGTCTCTCACTCCATTAGAATAGTACAGTAGACTTCCCCAGGACTCTGTCTCTCACTCCATTAGAATAGTACAGTAGACTTCCCCAGGACTCTGTCTCTCACTCTATTAGAATAGTACAGTAGACTTCCCCAGGATTATCCAACCACAAATACCATGTTATATTTTTAGCTTAGGCAGTGTATTTAAAAAAAAAGAAAAAAGAGTATAAGTGTTTATCCTGTTGACTTTCTGTGGCCACTTTATCAATGTGTCTGTCTACTCAGGAAGGGAGAGGGGCACAGGGCTGCTGCAGTACACACACACACACACACACACACACACACACACACACACACACACACACACACACACACACACACACACACACACACACACACACTCACACACACACACACACACACACACACACACACACACACACACACACACACACACACACACACACACACACACACACACACACACACACACACACACACACACACACACACACACACACACACACACACACCGAGTCAGTATTACCCTGAGTCTCATGAGGTCTCTCTGGACAGTGATGTATTTAGGCTCCTCCTGAGGTCAGATGGACACTGTCCAGAACATCACCTGCAATCAATAGTGTTGGTAAACCAGCCACAACTGAACTGTCTGTGTTTGTTTGTGTGTGTGTGTGTGTGTGTGTGTTTGTGTTGGTAAATCAGGCACAACTGAACAGACATGGAGAGGGCTCTCTCCTAAACACACTCTGAGGGAACTGCATGGGCCATTGCACATCTAGAACTGGGAGAGGGATGGCTTTAGCCACTACTATACTATAACACTGGCCTTGCGATCCCACTGCAAGTAGCAGTGTGTGTGAAAGAGTGAGTACTTCAGTTGGGATCTAGGGATGGACTTTATCTTTTTTGAGCTCACAAATATCATTGCAAGCAGAGTCCCTAAAGGTTGAGCCTGCATGGAAGAGTAACTACCTCCAACATTACTGCAGAAACACTATACTATACTATACTCAATGTACAGTTGAAGTCGGAAGTTTACATGCACCTTAGCCAAATACATTTAAACTCAGTTTTTCTCAAATCCTGACATTTAATCTGAGTAAAAATGCCCTGTCAGTAAGGATCACCACTTTATTTTAAGAATGTGAAATGTCAGAATAATAGTAGAGAGAATGATTTATTTGAGCATTTATTTCTTTCATCAAATTCCCAGTGGGAAAGAAGTTAACATACACTCAATTAGTATTTGGTAGCATTGCCTTTAAATTGTTTAACTTGGGTCAAACGTTTCAGGTAGCCTTCCACAAGCTTCCCACAAAAAGTTGGGTGAGTTTTTGCCAATTTCTCCTGACAGAGCTGGTGTAACTGAGTCAGGTTTGTGGGCCTCCTTGCTCGCACATGCTTTTTCAGTTCTGCCCACACATTTTCTATAGGATTGAGGTCAGGGCTTTGTGATGGCCACTCCAATCCCTTGACTTTGTTGTATTTAAGCCATTTTGCCACAATGTTGGAAGTATGCTTGGGGTCATTGTCCATTTGGAAGACCCATTTGCGAACAAGCTTTAACTTCCTGACTGATGTCTTGAGATGTTGCTTCAATATATCCACATAATTTCCCCTTCATCATGTTGCCATCTATTTTGTGAAGTGCACCAGTCCCTCCTGCAGCAAAGCACCCCCACAACATGATGCTGCCACCCCCGTGCTTCATTGTTGGGATGGTGTTCTTCAGCTTGCAAGTCTCCCCCTTTTTCCTCCAAACATAACGATGGTCATTATGGCCAAACAGTTCTATTTTTGTTTCATCAGACCAGAGGACATTCCTCCAAAAAGTATGATCTTTGTCCCCATGTGCAGTTGCAAACCGTAGTCTGGCTTTTTTATGGCGGTTTTGGAGCAGTGGCTTCTTCCTTGCTGAGCAGCCTTTCAGGTTATGTCGATATAGGACTCATTTTACTGTGAATATAGATACTTTTCTACCTGTTTCCTGCAGCATCTTCACAAAGTCCTTTGCTGTTGTTCTGGGATTGATTTGCACTTTTCACACCAATGTACGTTCATCTCTAGGAGACAGAATGCGTCTCCTTCCTGAGCGGTATGACGGCTGCGTGGTCCCATGGTGTTTATACTTGCGTACTATTGTTTGTACAGATGAATGTACCACAAACTCCTTCAGGAGTTTGGACATTACTCCCAAGGTTGAACCAGACTTGTGGAGGTCTACAATTTTCTTTCTGAGGTCTGGGCTGATTTCTTTTGATTTTCCCATGAAGTCAAGCAAAGAGGCACTGAGTTTGAAGGTAGGCCTTGAAATACATCCACAGGTACACCTCCTAGAAAAACCGGGGCACCGGTTAGTCAAGGTACAGTATATATTTAAAAAATATATTTTCCTTTTTTATGTCCCCTTAATCCCCTTAACTCTACCACCCCTCCTCTAATTAGAGTAACCCAATGGTTACTATATATTTTACGGACCCAGTATATTTTACATTAGTTATCGTGTTGTTTTTAGTCCCACCCTTCAGCTCCACTCAAACCCTCCCATTGATCTCTTGACACCATCCAGTTTTCATTTCTATTTACCATATATTTTTCACTTATACTGTGATGTTTCACAAAAATTCTGAACCTCTCTAAACCTTTCAAAACATAGTTTCTACAGATTGTAAATTGATGAAAAAAACGTTTATCTATTTGATCGGTTGACTATGAGTTTTGAAATCCCCCAGCAGTGCTATTTGCAGAGTTTGCTCCAGGTAAATGTTGCAATTCTGCAACCAGCGAACAAAAACCTGCGAACAAAAACGAGCTACATATGGACAGTACCAAAACAAATGATCTAATGATTCTGTCTCTTTGCAGCAAAATCTGCAGATTTGGACTTTTTCCACATTTTGTTACATTACAGCGTTATTCTAATGTATTAAATAAATTAAAATATTCATCAATATACACACAATACTCCACAATGACAAAGCGAAAATAGGTTTTTAGAAAATGTTGCAAATGTGTATAAAAATAAAAATATATATTTTTTAGAATCTGTGTGCCTCAGTTGTCAACTTTTTGGTCCTTAAATGAAACTGGCATGCTATTTTGAAATCACAATTTTCATAAACCAATTTTGGTCTTTAGTGCAGCGCCGACAGACACTTTCCTTACTTTTTCCCCCTTTTAAATTTATATATATATATATATTGGGGGAGTTATGTCACACTTGCCACTTCCATTTTTGTGGTAATGCTGCAATTAGTTGATTGTTATTCTTGGTAGAGCAGACATTCCCATACATTTGTGTTAGTTGCATGTGTGACATAACTCACCCGGTCCGATTTATCATATCATTTACAAAGATTATATATATTTTTTAATATCCTCAAATATATACATTTTTTTTAAATCAATTAGTATATTTCAGTTTAGCCATAATATTTGTTGTATTATTAGTTCTGCCTTTTCTGGAGGATTAAACTGTAATTGCAACCAACTTTCGATGGCTTGTTTTAAAAATAGTGATATTTTGGAGATTATTTCATTTTCAAATAGCCAAAAGTGAGAGTTAGTTATCTGAATCAAGGGGAAAAGACCATTCTTGAACAAGGGGTGAGACATTCTTACTAATCTGCTAGAGAACTTCAGTTCCTTGTTGCAACCAGGATGCATGTTTTTGAATATTTTTATTCTGTACAGACTCCCTTCTTTTCAGTCTTGTCCATTAGGGTAGTATTGTGGAGTAACTACACTGTTGTTGATCCATCTTCAGTTTTCTCCTATCACAACCATGATAGGGGCAATTGGGGGCAATTTTACCCTCCAGTTTCTGCGCCCTCAGAGGAAACCTAAACAACACGGTAAAAAATACAACTAAAAATGTGTCTGTTTAAACTACAGATTTTACCTGGGCTGCATTTCCATCCACCTCATCTGCCAGTAGTTCCCTCCCATCTGCATTTCCACCCACCTAATCTGCCAGTAGTTCCCTCCCATCTGCATTTCCACCCACCTCATCTGCCAGTAGTTCCCTCCCATCTGCATTTCCACCCACCTCATCTGCCAGTAGTTCCCTCCCATCTGCATTTCCACCCACCTCATCTGCCAGTAGTTCCCTCCCATCTGCATTTCCATCCACCTCATCTGCCAGTAGTTCCCTCCCATCTGCATTTCCATCCACCTCATCTGCCAGTAGTTCCCTCCCATCTGCATTTCTATCCACCTCATCTGCCAGTAGTTCCCTCCCATCTGCATTTCTATCCACCTCATCTGCCAGTAGTTCCCTCCCATCTGCATTTCCATCCACCTCATCTGCCAGTAGTTCCCTCCCATCTGCATTTCTATCCACCTCATCTGCCAGTAGTTCCCTCCCATCTGCATTTCCATCCACCTCATCTGCCAGTAGTTCCCTCCCATCTGCATTTCCATCCACCTCATCTGCCAGTAGTTCCCTTCCATCTGCAGTGAAAGATGTCAGAGCTACACTCTAAAAGAAAAGGTTCCTGGAGGATTCTTTAGGGCTTCTTCAAATTTAAACTGTGGGGGGAACCCCTGTATGTTTTTTCTTCACAGAACCCCTTCTAATGGAAGAACCTTATGGGGTTAATTGTTGAACTACCCCCTTGTTATTATTATTATTAATATTAACAATAATTATGAATCATTATTATTATTATTAATAATAATACTACACATAACAATAATAACACAATATTCTAGTTAGTGTTAATTATGATTTTAGTGGCAAAGCAGAATAAAATAAAATCTGAATATGAGGTAAATTCCCAGCAGAGCCCCAAGTCCAATGGGTTTACCCTTGGCGTATGGATGCTAATGTGTTGATGTTCTCTGTATCAATAGCCAGAATGATTTTGCATTGCATGTTGATCAAACCGGTGTCCAGCTATATTCATCAGAGGTGTAGGGAGGGTGAAGTCTGTGAATCCCCCCCAAAAATTGTAATTATATAGATGATTAAAAAAACATGCACGTGACAGTATTCATACCTTGTTTTTTTTCGTGGTAAATGTGAATGAATATAACTGTTTTGATGGTTTTCATACACACAGCTTGTCCACAATGTAGAGGCCTATGGGATATTCAGAGGGAGGGGGGTACATGTGATCTGCATAACATACCAAGACCTATTGACATACCTTTGTGTGCCTCGTCATCTGTATACCTGCAGACACAGACACAAAAGTGAGCTGTTCAGTCATCTGCACCCAAGTCTTCAACATATTCTTATTGCCTACATATTCTTACCTCTTTGTTGATTGATATCCATTGAATTATGTTCATGTTCTGTTTTAGAAATAATTGCACAAATATGAAAAGCTAGATGGTATCACCATAAAACAATATCAATTTAGAACACACAAGGGACAAACCTGACCTTAAGTTGAGAACTTTGCATTTTGCAGTTTTGAAAGGCACTTGCCTGCACCTGCTCTCCTTTCAAATTCAAATCCAAATGTTTCAGTTGGGCAGTTAGGTTCCTGCAAAAAAAAAAAACACCAACTAAGAAGGGTCCTGCAAGAACCCCCACCAACTAAGAAGGGTCCTGCAAGAACCCCCACCAACTAAGAAGGGTCCTGCAAGAACCCCCACCAACTAAGAAGGGTCCTGCAAGAACCCCCACCAACTAAGAAGGGTCCTGCAAGAACCCCCACCAACTAAGAAGATTCCTCGATGAACCCCCACCAACTAAGAAGATTCCTCGATGAACCCCCACCAACTAAGAAGGTTCCTCGATGAAACCCCATCAACGTTCATCGATGAACCCCCACATCCTATGGAATTCTCGGAAGAACCTTTTGGGGGCAAATTTTCAGAACTTTGAGGATCTTAGAATAACTCTTGTTGAACCCCACGTCTTTAGAGTGTAGAGCGGTGTTTGGCCTACGAACTATTATGACCACTCTTAGGGAAAGATGAGACGCTCATAAACACGATGGCGTTCTCCGTTTTGCTAGGACACCCACAAGCCCCACAAGAAGTGTTGGAAGGACCCCAGTACCAGGAAAAAAGAAATATTGCTAAATGATCATTGGTATGACTATCTCAAAACAATTCCACAACAATTCCACACTATCTCAAAACAATCCCCCCCCCCCACCCCCACCCCTGTTAGACAGGGTTTAGAATCTAGAGGGTTGTTTAAATGTTGTAACCATTTTAAATTCCCCTCTGGCCTCATGCATAGCTATGGGAATTAGGGCTGTCGAGGGTTCTGCAACACCCACTGATAAACCAATATACAAATATACAAAAATGAAAACATTTATTGTTAAAAAAACTCCCCTCATCTTCCCGCCGCAATGGCCTTATGGTGAAATCCCTGAGCAGTGTCCTTACTCTCCAGCAAATCAAATCAAATCACATTTTATTGGTCACATACTGTACACGTGATTAGCAGATGTTATTGGTCACATACTGTACACGTGATTAGCAGATGTTATTGGTCACATACTGTACACGTGATTAGCAGATGTTATTGGTCACATACTGTACACGTGATTAGCAGATGTTATTGGTCACATACTGTACACGTGATTAGCAGATGTTATTGGTCACATACTGTACACGTGATTAGCAGATGTTATTGGTCACATACTGTACACGTGATTAGCAGATGTTATTGGTCACATACTGTACACGTGATTAGCAGATGTTATTGGTCACATACTGTACACGTGATTAGCAGATGTTATTGCAGGTGTGGCGGAAAGCTTGTGCAGTGATATCTAACAAGTTACACAACATTTACCCAATGCACACAAATCTATGTAGGAATGATGTTAGACTATATATATATATATATATGTCCCCAGTGTCCCCAATCACTACCCTGGGGCATTGGGATATTTTTTAGACCAATAGAAAGAGTGCCTCCTACTGGCCCTCCAACACCACGTCCAGCAGCATCTGGTCTCCCACCCAGGGACTGACCAGGACCAACCCTGCTTAGCTTTAGGAGTGTAAGTTAATAACTTCACCGCTCAAAGGGATATTCAATGTCTGCTTTTTATGAAATGTTTTACCCATCTACCAATAGGAGCCCTTCTTTACCCATCTACCAATAGGAGCCCTTCTTTACCCATCTACCAATAGGAGCCCTTCTTTACCCATCTACCAATAGGTGCCCTTCTTTGCGAGGCAATGGAAAACCTCCCTGGTCTTTGGGGTTGAATCTGTATTTGAAATTCACGGTTCGACTGAGGGACCTTACAGATAATTGTATGTGTGGGACACAGAGGTTAGGTAGTTATTCAAAAATCATGTCAAACACTATTACTGCAGACAGAGTGAATCCATGCAACTTATTATGTGTCTTGTTAAGCAACTTTTTACGACTGAAGTGGTTTAGACTTGGCATAACAAAAGGGTTAAATACTTATTGACTCAAGATATTTCCATTTTTTTTATATTTCATCAAAATGAATAATTCCACTTTGACGTGATGGGGTATTGTGTGTAGGCCAGTGACCATCTAAATTCAATCCATTTTAAATTCAGGCTGTAACAACAAAATGTGGGAAAGTCAAGGGGTGTGAATACCTTCTCAAGGTGCTGTAGATAGCAAAAAAAAAATTCTAAGAGTGCAGTAAAAATATTTATCTCAAGAATATGCATAGGAAATGCAAAAAAAATGTTTTTCTATAGTTCAGCTGATGTTGTACAGATGTTATAGTTCAGCTGATGTTTCACAGGTTTTCAACGTCCTTTATCTTATTAAACTCATAGCAGACTAGAGTAACAAATATCAATGGCATGTGTCTATTTCTTCATTGCGATACAAGACTTTGAAAAGTGGGCACAATTTCAATCATAGGGTCCACAAACTTGGGCCCAAAACAATGAATGCAGAAGCAGTGGTGTGTCAACTGCAAGTGGGTTTTGAGGAATTGGCATAGTCATTTAGGCAGCACCTCACATCCTTCACAAACAAATGAAGCCCCCACAGCTTCAAAGTGAGATTGATATCTCCTTTTTTTGAGACTTCATACACAACACTGGGGTTCTGAATATTGAGAGAGGTGCTTCTTTCCATGGGGAAGAACCCGTCAGAGACACCCCCCCCCCCCTCCCCTATCCTATTCTCTAAGGCGATGTAAAAAAATAAAAAATGGGAAAAAGACGCATTGAGAGTTTTCATCAAGTTCATCAATATTCAGTCATTCACGGTAGAATCCTGGCAGGTTCTAGAGTCAGAATGCTATGAAATGACTGGATGGATGTTCTCCTTTGTCACAGTAAGGAAACGTCTGAAATTGAATTCCTAAAATATAAATAGCTAGAACAATCCCCTCCCAACCCTGTCACAGCCATACATTTCACTTAGTGATGGAAAACTTTTCAAATTGCGGTTCAAGTCTTAAGCACTACCCAGCCAGTAAATAGGTTAGGGATGAATGTGCTTCGTACACATTCTACTTTAAGAAAGAAAGAAAGAGAGAGAGAGAGAGAGAGAGAGAGAGAGAGAGAGAGAGAGAGAGAGAGAGAGAGAGAGAGAGAGAGAGAAAGAGAGAGAAAGAGAGAGAGAGAGAGAGAGAGAGAGAGAGAGAGAGAGAGAGAGAGAGAGAGAGAGAGAGACAGAGAGAGAGAGAGAGAGAGAGAGAGAGAGAGAGAGAGAGAGAGAAAGAGAGAGAAAGAGAGAGAGAGAGAGAGAGAGAGAGAGAGAGAGAGAGAGAGAGAGAGAGAGAGAGAGAGAGAGGGAGACAGTGAGAGAGAGAGAGAGAGAGAGAGAGAGAGAGAGAGAGAGAGAGAGAGAGAGAGAGAGAGAGAGAGAGAGAGAGAGAAAGAGAGAGAAAGAGAGAGAGAGAGAGAGAGAGAGAGAGAGAGAGAGAGAGAGAGAGAGAGAGAGAGAGGGAGACAGTGAGAGAGAGAGAGAGAGAGAGAGAGAGAGAGAGAGAGAGAGAGAGAGAGAGAGAGAGAGAGAGAGAGAGACAGAGAGAGAGAGAGAGAGACAGAGAGAGAGAGAAAAAATATCCTGGAGAAAATATCTTATTTGATTTTCCCAACAATATGACATCTTCAAAAACAAAAGAAGCCTTAGATTACAGAGAGAAATGTATGAACATGGGTTCTTTATAAATCACCTATAAAAGTGTGTCTGTGTTTTAAAACCATATCCTATGAATCCTCCTAACTCATTGTATCCAAACATCATCATGCAACAATGCAAAAAAAAACCCAAAAAACTATTGTTTAATAAAGCTGTTTCTGTTATGTTTAAAAAGCAGCGAACCCAGTAAGTGAATGGACAATGTCACCCATGACTGAACTGGTCACCCCGCGTCTCAGTGACCTGTACTCACATGGGTCACACAATCTGCAGGAGGCTGTGACCCGAGAACCACCATTGCAACTCTTTTAAACTCTCCTGTCGATATGTGTTTAAAATGTGTTTATGGCACAATTAGCATGGTAAAACCTGGGGAATTAGATCAGAGGTTCTACTTCTCAATACGATCAAAAGAGACCAGCAAGATTCTGCTGTGTCAAGTTGTGGGGTTCTGACTATTGTAGGGTTAGCATGTATATGCTATATATTTTTTTGTTCTGAAGGGAAAGAAGATTGCACTGCTGCATAGATAGACAGCATTTTATTGTATTTTCTCACAGAGATTACACTTCTTACAGGACAACAACATTTTAGCGGCTAAGGTTAAGTGCCTTACTCATGGGCACATTGACAGATTTTTCACCTAGTCAGCTTAAAGTAGAATGGGTTCAAACCACGGACTTTTCAGTTACTGGGCCAACATTCTTAACCACTAGGCTACCTGCCTCCCCTACAGACAATATACAAACATTGTACACGTGATCATGCAAGTGAAAACATTGTTCACAGACCAGGAATTACATCAAGAATGACTTAAAACATTGTTCACAGACTAGGAATTACATCAAGAATGACTTAATAAATAGTCATATACTGTAAGTGCTATTTAAATATTATAATTATTGGTATTATTTTTAGCCAGAGTCTATCTGATAGGAAAGAGAAGGAACCTTAAGACTGTAACAAGTAGGAATGTTAGGTAGTGTGTTTACAATCTGGCTATTTGTCGAACATACACACACACACACACACACACACACACGCACGCACGCACGAGCGCACACACACACACACACACATATATATGATAGATTTTTTGATAGCTATGTATGATGTGTTATGAATGGTATTTTTCAACACATAAAGAGGAATTAAAGCACTAGATAAAGTTTTATCTAAAACTGATAAAACTTGGTATCATTTTGGGGCAAAAAAAATATTTGTTTTAAGCTGAAGCTGAAGAAAAGAGTGGCCATGGCATTTCATAGCATAACATTTAGAAAACCTAAGTGGCCGTAAAGTGGAAGATAATGGGATACTTGATGTTACCACTTTAGGTCCTTTATTTCCTGCTGTGTGATGAGCTAAACAGCCAGCTGTAATGCCTGAACCTGAACCTAACCCCTGAACCTAACCCCTGAACCTAACCCCTGAACCTAACCCTGAAACTAACCCCTGAACCTAACCCTGAACCTAACCCTGAACCTATCCCCTGAACCTAACCCTGAACCTAACCCTGAACCTATCCCCTGAATCTAACCCCTGAACCTAACCCTGAACCTAACCCTGAACCTATCCCCTGAACCTAACCCCTGAACCTAACCCCTGAACCTAACCCTAACCCTGCTGTGTGATGAGCTAAACAGCCAGCCATCACGTCCATAGTCCCTAACTCTAACCCTGAACCCAACCCTAACCCTGCTGTGTGATGAGCTAAACAGCCAGCCATCACGTCCATAGTCCCTAACTCTAACCCTGAACCCAACCCTAACCCTGCTGTGTGATGAGCTAAACAGCCAGCCATCACGTCCATAGTCCCTAACTCTAACCCTGAACCCAACCCTAACCCTGCTGTGTGATGAGCTAAACAGCCAGCCATCACGTCCATAGTCCCTAACTCTAACCCTGAACCCAACCCTAACCCTGCTGTGTGATGAGCTAAACAACCAGCCATCACGTCCATAGACCCTAACTCTAACCCTGAACCTGTGTAATGAGCTAAACAGCCAGCCATCACATCCATAGTCCCTAACTCTAACCCTGAACCCAACCCTAACCCTGCTGTGTGATGAGCTAAACAACCAGCCATCACGTCCATAGACCCTAACTCTAACCCTGAACCTGTGTAATGAGCTAAACAGCCAGCCATCACGTCCATAGTCCCTAACTCTAACCCTGAACCTGTGTAATGAGCTAAACAACCAGCCATCACGTCCATAGACAAATAGCTCCTTCAAATCCAGATTAAACGTTATTTTAATCACCCGGCCTGAAGTGTGAATTAATTAGGAAACAGTTACAAAAAGGGGGCATTTTGTCATCAAAATGTTAATTAGCAGGGGGTCCTGACCCTCTCTGTGGGCTTTGTGTATCCCCAGCTGAGGCTGAGGGGGCTTGTCCACTGTTCACACTTAATGACGCTAATATTAAACACTCACTGAATGTTGTCGCACTTTTGTCCTCATTCATATCAGAATGAAGTTCTTGGGGGCGCCGGCCGGGCCCCTGCGTTCGTTCGTTTATCAATCACCGTAGGGCTCCAGCTGTTCCACAAGGCTTTGGCAAGGCTTCAACAGCCGGCCTTACAAATTGTCTGTGAATAGAATTGAGCAAGGCCCCCTCAACCCCCTTTTGTCACCGTCTCCTGACAAACGTCCCATCCACACAGGCAACACACACAGCCTCCTCTCCCCCAGCACCAGACACACAGGCCTTACCTTCTGTTCTCTATCCTCTCTGCTCTGCTATGCCATCATATGGCCTTGCTTTGCATTCTCACATGTAAGCACTTTGAAATGAATCCTCTGTAAAAACAACAACAACTATATAAATAAGGTAGGATTTGATATTAGCAATGACGAGGATGGGCATGGAGATGGTAAAGGAGTTTGGACTGGTCTGTCTCGACAATCCTGCCCTCAGTTTGTACTGAGCCCAGCCATCAAGTTGTTAGGTAGATTATGATGCTTTTACAACCAGTCTCTCAAACAAAACCAAAATATTGCAGTTCATTAGGAATCATTTTCCAGTGCCTTGTGAAATTCATAAAACATTTGATTTGAAAGTGTGCTCTCTCTGAACGCGTTTATAACTACATTTGTACACAGACGGGGAAGAAAACATTGCCTTTTTATAGTAATAATAATAATAATTATGTATTGTCTAAATTAGTTGATAATATCAACTAAACCATCTTAGATCTCAGAACTCATACCTCCTGCTCTAGAACTCCCACAGACAGTTCCACTGTTGTCAGAACTCTAGAACTCACACAGGCAGTTCCAATGTTGTCAGAACTCTAGAACTCCCACAGACAGTTCCACTTTTGTCAGAACTCATACCTCCTGCTCTAGAACTCCCACAGACAGTTCCACTGTTGTCAGAACTCTAGAACTCACACAGGCAGTTCCACTGTTGTCAGAACTCTAGAACTCCCACAGACAGTTCCACTGTTGTCAGAACTCTAGAACTCCCACAGACAATTCCACTGTTGTCAGCATGCTAGAACTCCCACAGACAGTTCCACTGTTGTCAGCATGCTAGAACTCCCACAGACAGTTCCACTGTTGTCAGAACTCTAGAACTCCCAAAGACAGTTCCACTGTTGTCAGAACTCTAGAACTCCCAAAGACAGTTCCACTGTTGTCAGAACTCTAGAACTCTCACAGACAGTTCCACTGTTGTCAGAACTCTAGAACTCACACAGACAGTTCCACTGTTGTCAGAACTCTAGAACTCCAAAAGACAGTTCCACTGTTGTCAGAACTCTAGAACTCTCACAGACAGTTCCACTGTTGTCAGAACTCTAGAACGCACACAGACAGTTCCACTGTTGTCAGAACTCTAGAACTCCCACAGACAGTTCCACTGTTGTCAGAACTCATACCTCCTGCTCTAGAACTCCCACAGACAGTTCCACTGTTGTCAGAACTCTAGAACTCACACAGACAGTTCCACTGTTGTCAGAACTCTAGAACTCCCACAGACAGTTCCACTGTTGTCAGCATGCTAGAACTCCCACAGACAGTTCCACTGTTGTCAGCATGCTAGAACTCCCACAGACAGTTCCACTGTTGTCAGCATGCTAGAACTCCCACAGACAGTTCCACTGTTGTCAGAACTCCAGAACTCCCAAAGACAGTTCCACTGTTGTCAGAACTCTAGAACTCCCAAAGACAGTTCCACTGTTGTCAGAACTCTAGAACTCCCAAAGACAGTTCCACTGTTGTCAGAACTCTAGAACTCTCACAGACAGTTCCACTGTTGTCAGAACTCTAGAACTCACACAGACAGTTCCACTGTTGTCAGAACGCTAGAACTCCCACAGGCAGTTCTACTGTTGTCAGAACTCTAGAACTCCCTCAGACAGTTCCACTGTTGTCAGAACTCTAGAACTCCCAAAGACAGTTCCACTGTTGTCAGAACGCTAGAATTCCCACAGACAGTTCCACTGTTGTCAGAACTCTAGAACTCCCACAGACAGTTCCACTGTTGTCAGAACTCTAGAACTCCCACAGACAGTTCCACTGTTGTCAGAACTTTAGAACTCCCACAGACAGTTCCACTGTTGTCAGAACTCTAGAATTCCCACCAACAGTTCCACTGTTGTCAGAACTCTATAAGTCCCACAGACAGTTCCACTGTTGTCAGAACTCTAGAACTCCCACAGACAGTTCCACTGTTGTCAGAACTCTAGAACTCCCACAGACAGTTACACTGTTGTCAGAACTCTAGAATTCCCACAGACAGTTCCACTGTTGTCAGAACTCTAGAACTCCCACAGACAGTTCCACTGTTGTCAGAACTCTAGAACTCCCACAGACAGTTCCACTTTTGTCAGAACTCTAGAACTCCCACAGACAGTTACACTGTTGTCAGAACTCTAGAACTCCCACAGACAGTTACACTGTTGTCAGAACTCTAGAATTCCCACAGACAGTTCCACTGTTGTCAGAACTCTAGAACTCCCACAGACAGTTCCACTGTTGTCAGAACTCTAGAACTCACACAGACAGTTCCACTGTTGTCAGAACTCTAGAACTCCCACAGACAGTTCCACTGTTGTCAGCATGCTAGAACTCCCACAGACAGTTCCACTGTTGTCAGCATGCTAGAACTCCCACAGACAGTTCCACTGTTGTCAGCATGCTAGAACTCCCACAGACAGTTCCACTGTTGTCAGAACTCCAGAACTCCCAAAGACAGTTCCACTGTTGTCAGAACTCTAGAACTCCGAAAGACAGTTCCACTGTTGTCAGAACTCTAGAACTCTCACAGACAGTTCCACTGTTGTCAGAACTCTAGAACTCACACAGACAGTTCCACTGTTGTCAGAACGCTAGAACTCCCACAGGCAGTTCTACTGTTGTCAGAACTCTAGAACTCCCTCAGACAGTTCCACTGTTGTCAGAACTCTAGAACTCCCAAAGACAGTTCCACTGTTGTCAGAACGCTAGAATTCCCACAGACAGTTCCACTGTTGTCAGAACTCTAGAACTCCCACAGACAGTTCCACTGTTGTCAGAACTCTAGAACTCCCACAGACAGTTCCACTGTTGTCAGAACTTTAGAACTCCCACAGACAGTTCCACTGTTGTCAGAAATCTAGAATTACCACCAACAGTTCCACTGTTGTCAGAACTCTATAAGTCCCACAGACAGTTCCACTGTTGTCAGAACTCTAGAACTCCCACAGACAGTTCCACTGTTGTCAGAACTCTAGAACTCCCACAGACAGTTACACTGTTGTCAGAACTCTAGAATTCCCACAGACAGTTCCACTGTTGTCAGAACTCTAGAACTCCCACAGACAGTTCCACTGTTGTCAGAACTCTAGAACTCCCACAGACAGTTCCACTTTTGTCAGAACTCTAGAACTCCCACAGACAGTTACACTGTTGTCAGAACTCTAGAATTCCCACAGACAGTTCCACTGTTGTCAGAACTCTAGAACTCCCACAGACAGTTCCACTGTTGTCAGAACTCTAGAACTCCCACAGACAGTTCCACTTTTGTCAGAACTCTAGAACTCCCACAGACAGTTCCACTGTTGTCAGAACTCTAAAGTCCAAGACACAGAAACTGCTGCATCAGGTTAAAAAAAAAACACAAGCCATGCCGTTACTATGGGGATAAAAAATGCAATTGTCATAGCAGCAGAATGAATGAATTGTTCAGGTTTTCTTTTGTACTCATTTCAGAGGAAATAATGAAGATAGATGGGCAGATGAATTAGCTGTCCTCCAAGGTCAAACGCTGATTGCCTTATCACTCTATTATTGAACTCTGTGGAACTATTACCACTGACACTTTGTCATGATATTTTGTACATCCGGAAAAGGAAGGGGGGGAGAAAGAGAGTGAAAGAGATACCAATTGATTGTTTGGCTGTGGAATCAGTCATAGTCATCTTCGGTGGATGGAGTAATAGGGTTGATATGTCGCAGGTTGAAGCAGAGAGAATGGCTGAAAACAACAGAGATTGGTTTGAGCCCCTGGGAACTGAATCGATGTGAGTTGCATGTAAGCTGTTTGGTGTTGTTTAGAGGCAGACAGGGAGGAGGAGGGCTGTTTGGTGTGGTTTAGAGGCAGACAGGGAGGAGGTGGGCTGTTTGGTGTGGTTTAGAGGCAGACAGGGAGGAGGTGGGCTGTTTGGTGTGGTTTAGAGGCAGACAGGGAGGAGGTGGGCTGTTTGGTGTGGTTTAGAGGCAGACATGGAGGAGGTGGGCTGTTTGGTGTGGTTTAGAGGCAGACAGGGAGGAGGTGGGCTGTTTGGTGTGGTTTAGAGGCAGACAGGGAGGAGGTGGGCTGTTTGGTGTGGTTTAGAGGCAGACAGGGAGGAGGTGGGCTGTTTGGTGTGGTTTAGAGTCAGGGAGAGAGGAGGTGGGCTGTTTGGTGTTGTTTAGAGTCAGGGAGAGAGGAGGTGGGCTGTTTGGTGTTGTTTAGAGTCAGACAGGGAGGAGGTGGGCTGTTTGTTGTTGATTAGAGTCAGGGAGAGAGGAGGTAGGCTGTTTGGTGTTGTTTAGAGGCAGACAGGGCGGAGGTGGGCTGTTTGGTGTTGTTTAGAGGCAGACAGGGAGGAGGTGGGCTGTTTGGTGTGGTTTAGAGGCAGACAGGGAGGAGGTGGGCTGTTTGGTGTGGTTTAGAGGCAGACAGGGAGGAGGTGGGCTGTTTGGTGTTGTTTAGAGTCAGGGAGAGAGGAGGTGGGCTGTTTGGTGTTGTTTAGAGTCAGGGAGAGAGGAGGTGGGCTGTTTGGTGTTGTTTAGAGTCAGACAGGGAGGAGGTGGGCTGTTTGTTGTTGATTAGAGTCAGGGAGAGAGGAGGTAGGCTGTTTGGTGTTGTTTAGAGTCAGGGAGAGAGGAGGTGGGCTGTTTGGTGTTGTTTAGAGTCAGACAGGGAGGAGGTGGGCTGTTTGGTGTTGTTTAGAGTCAGGGAGAGAGGAAGTGGGCTGTCTGTTGTTGATTAGAGTCAGGGAGAGAGGAGGTAGGCTGTTTGGTGTTGTTTAGAGTCAGACAGGGAGGAGGTGTGCTGTTTGGTGTTGTTTAGAGTCAGACAGGGAGGAGGTGGGCTGTTTGGTGTTGTTTAGAGGCAGACAGGGAGGAGGTGGGCTGTGTGGTGTTGTTTAGAGTCAGACAGGGAGGAGGTGGGCTGTTTGGTGTTGTTTAGAGTCAGACAGGGAGGAGGAGGGCTGTTTGGTGTTGTTTAGAGTCAGACAGGGAGGAGGAGGGCTGTTTGGTGTTGTTTAGAGTCAGACAGGGAGGAGGTGGGCTGTTTGGTGTTGTTTAGAGTCAGACAGGGAGGAGGTGGGCTGTTTGGTGTTGTTTAGAGTCAGGGAGAGAGGAGGTGGGCTGTTTGGTGTTGTTTAGAGTCAGGGAGAGAGGAGGTGGGCTGTTTGGTGTTGTTTAGAGTCAGGGAGAGAGGAGGTGGGCTGTTAGGTGTTGTTTAGAGGCAGACAGGGAGGAGGTGGGCTGTTTGGTGTTGTTTAGAGTCAGGGAGAGAGGAGGTGGGCTGTTTGGTGTGGTTTAGAGGCAGACAGGGAGGAGGTGGGCTGTTTGGTGTGGTTTAGAGGCAGACAGGGAGGAGGTGGGCTGTTTGGTGTGGTTTAGAGGCAGACAGGGAGGAGGTGGGCTGTTTGGTGTGGTTTAGAGTCAGGGAGAGAGGAGGTGGGCTGTTTGGTGTTGTTTAGAGTCAGGGAGAGAGGAGGTGGGCTGTTTGGTGTTGTTTAGAGTCAGACAGGGAGGAGGTGGGCTGTTTGTTGTTGATTAGAGTCAGGGAGAGAGGAGGTAGGCTGTTTGGTGTTGTTTAGAGGCAGACAGGGCGGAGGTGGGCTGTTTGGTGTTGTTTAGAGGCAGACAGGGAGGAGGTGGGCTGTTTGGTGTGGTTTAGAGGCAGACAGGGAGGAGGTGGGCTGTTTGGTGTGGTTTAGAGGCAGACAGGGAGGAGGTGGGCTGTTTGGTGTGGTTTAGAGTCAGGGAGAGAGGAGGTGGGCTGTTTGGTGTTGTTTAGAGTCAGGGAGAGAGGAGGTGGGCTGTTTGGTGTTGTTTAGAGTCAGACAGGGAGGAGGTGGGCTGTTTGTTGTTGATTAGAGTCAGGGAGAGAGGAGGTAGGCTGTTTGGTGTTGTTTAGAGTCAGGGAGAGAGGAGGTGGGCTGTTTGGTGTTGTTTAGAGTCAGACAGGGAGGAGGTGGGCTGTTTGGTGTTGTTTAGAGTCAGGGAGAGAGGAAGTGGGCTGTTTGTTGTTGATTAGAGTCAGGGAGAGAGGAGGTAGGCTGTTTGGTGTTGTTTAGAGTCAGACAGGGAGGAGGTGTGCTGTTTGGTGTTGTTTAGAGTCAGACAGGGAGGAGGTGGGCTGTTTGGTGTTGTTTAGAGGCAGACAGGGAGGAGGTGGGCTGTGTGGTGTTGTTTAGAGTCAGACAGGGAGGAGGTGGGCTGTTTGGTGTTGTTTAGAGTCAGACAGGGAGGAGGAGGGCTGTTTGGTGTTGTTTAGAGTCAGACAGGGAGGAGGAGGGCTGTTTGGTGTTGTTTAGAGTCAGACAGGGAGGAGGTGGGCTGTTTGGTGTTGTTTAGAGTCAGACAGGGAGGAGGTGGGCTGTTTGGTGTTGTTTAGAGTCAGGGAGAGAGGAGGTGGGCTGTTTGGTGTTGTTTAGAGTCAGGGAGAGAGGAGGTGGGCTGTTTGGTGTTGTTTAGAGTCAGGGAGAGAGGAGGTGGGCTGTTAGGTGTTGTTTAGAGGCAGACAGGGAGGAGGTGGGCTGTTTGGTGTTGTTTAGAGTCAGGGAGAGAGGAGGTGGGCTGTTTGGTGTTGTTTAGAGTCAGGGAGAGAGGAGGTGGGCTGTTTGGTGTTGTTTAGAGTCAGGGAGAGAGGAGGTGGGCTGTTTGGTGTTGATTAGAGTCAGGGAGAGAGGAGGTAGGCTGTTTGGTGTTGTTTAGAGTCAGACAGGGAGGAGGTGGGCTGTTTGGTGTTGTTTAGAGTCAGGGAGAGAGGAGGTGGGCTGTTAGGTGTTGATTAGAGTCAGGGAGAGAGGAGGTGGGCTGTTAGGTGTTGATTAGAGTCAGGGAGAGAGGAGGTGGGCTGTTAGGTGTTGTTTAGAGGCAGACAGGGAGGAGGTGGGCTGTTTGGTGTTGTTTAGAGTCAGGGAGAGAGGAGGTGGGCTGTTTGGTGTTGTTTAGAGTCAGACAGGGAGGAGGTGGGCTGTTTGGTGTTGTTTAGAGTCAGGGAGAGAGGAGGTGGGAGGTGAAAAATGTTTGTGATATCGTTTGTTGCGTTTTTCTTTGAGGATGCACTTTGGTGCCTTTCTTTTGGTATTATAAGTGATTGAAAACCAAGTTGACGATTTTATCTCTAAAGGTATTCGCTATGAATACATGTCAGTCACTCCCTTTCTTTCTGCTCCCATATTTAAATGTCAACCTCAATACCCTGCGTTTTCAGAAGATACCAGGAGCTCTCTGCTGTTTATTTCCATTCCTACCACTGCAACACAACTGTGCCAAACTAAAAGATGTATTGTACGGTAAGGTTTAAAGGTTGAATCAAGAACACAATCTGTTGGGTTTCGGATCACGGTTAAATCTTCATGAACCTAGAAAATATCCCGTAGAAATGTCTGGCGTGCGTTTCTGTCGTACACACTGTAATCCCGTTTTGTATTGCCATTTTCCTGCTTTTTAACCCACTTTCTCGACCTGCAGAGGCACGTCAATCAATCAGTCAAATGTGTTTATAAAGCCCTTTAAATGTTTGTATTTATTTACAAGTTCCCTTTACATCAGCCGTTGTCACAAAGTGCTTTTTACAGTGACCCGCCCCCTAGATCACATTGGCCAGGAGAAACTCACTACAATAGGAAGAAACCTAGAGAGGAACCCGCCCCCTAGATCACATTGGCCAGGAGAAACTCACTACAGTAGGAAGAAACATAGAGAGGAACCCGCCCCCTAGATCACATTGGCCAGGAGAAACTCACTAAAGTAGGAAGAAACCTAGAGAGGAACCCGCCCCCTAGATCACATTGGCCAGGAGAAACTCACTACAGTAGGAAGAAACCTAGAGAGGAACCCGCCCCCTAGATCACATTGGCCAGGAGAAACTCACTAAAGTAGGAAGAAACCTAGAGAGGAACCCGCCCCCTAGATCACATTGGCCAGGAGAAACTCACTACAGTAGGAAGAAACCTAGAGAGGAACCCGCCCCCTAGATCACATTGGCCAGGAGAAACTCACTACAGTAGGAAGAAACCTAGAGAGGAACCCGCCCCCTAGATCACATTGGCCAGGAGAAACTCACTACAGTAGGAAGAAACCTAGAGAGGAACCCGCCCCCTAGATCACATTGGCCAGGAGAAACTCACTACAGTAGGAAGAAACCTAGAGAGGAACCCGCCCCCTAGATCACATTGGCCAGGAGAAACTCACTACAGTAGGAAGAAACCTAGAGAGGAACCCGGCACTGTATGAACGCATCATCATCTCACTCAGAGAATCTATAGGCTTTTGGTTAAATTAATCAACTCCCCACCGTAATTCCAAATATTTGTCACACATGCTGATTGGGGTCAGTGCCTCAATACTATATCAAGGGAACAAGAAGTCCCTTAATGATTTATTACCAGCCCAGCCGCACATATTATTATGAAATGAGTTTATTAGCTTTAAATCTACCAGTAATGTGCTTTTGGGGAGCAGGCATGGGTGACGAGCCTAGCCAGCGCCTGCATTAACCACTTGATTTGAATGAAGGCTCTATTGTACTACAAGGATGCCCAATTTGGCCGTATTATCACCACATCCACCACACAATGCAGAAACAACGGGATCGTTCTCCATATTAGACATGGACTTTGCATCGTTGAATTTCTTATGGCGATTCAGTGTGATCCTGTTGAAAAAAACTGAACCATATTATCTTAATTTACTATCTTTGTTGTTGTTGTTGTTGTTGTTGTTGTTGTTGTTGTTGTACGAAATCCTTCTGTTTTGCGTTGAGTTTACTTTCACAATATCGTCTTCCTTCTCTAGGCACAACTGTTTGTAGGTTTTGAAATGGTTAAGCATTCAACCGTTGTTTCTGTGGTAATCATACAGTACACACATGGAAGATGTAGACTAAACTAGAAAAGTTCAACCGTTGTGTCTGTGGTAATCATACAGTACACACATGGAAGATGTAGACTAAACTAGAAAAGTTCAACCGTTGTGTCTGTGGTAATCATACAGTACACACATGGAAGATGTAGACTAAACTAGAAAAGTTCCACCGTTGTTTCTGTGGTAATCATACAGTACACACATGGAAGATGTAGACTAAACTAGAAAAGTTCAACCGTTGTGTCTGTGGTAATCATACAGTACACACATGGAAGATGTAGACTAAACTAGAAAAGTTCCACCGTTGTGTCTGTGGTAATCATACAGTACACACATGGAAGATGTAGACTAAACTAGAAAAGTTCAACCGTTGTTTCTGTGGTAATCATACAGTACACACATGGAAGATGTAGACTAAACTAGAAAAGTTCAACCGTTGTGTCTGTGGTAATCATACAGTACACACATGGAAGATGTAGTCTAAACTAGAAAAGTTCAACCGTTGTTTCTGTGGTAATCATACAGTACACACATGGAAGATGTAGACTAAACTAGAAAAGTTCAACCGTTGTTTCTGTGGTAATCATACAGTACACACATGGAAGATGTAGACTAAACTAGAAAAGTATGATGTTTGTATTTTTTCTTTTGCACAGTACCACAATACCACTCGTAGACACCCCCAAAAGGCCTAAATAACTAGATAGTGCATGTGGTAAGACCTTCAATGTCTTTAGTGCTCCTACAGTAGTGGGACACAGTTGGAAGATGCGGACAGACTTGACGACGTTGTAAAAATACAGCATGTGACCATGAACCTCCCGTTCTCTTAGTCACAGGGAGAGTAATAACTAAACAAGAATGTTGTTACACAGTAATGGGACTTGTACAAAATGGCTTCTCTCCTTCCTCGTCATTATCAAGTCCATTTCTTTTCTCCCATTCCTTCTGATGATCAATTAAGTGTTAATGGAGAGCCTGCTGTGTGCCGCGCGTGTGGGCTCTCAGATGATGACCGTCCATAGTCCACATTTTAGTTGTGTGGTAAAACTGCCAAATGACAGAACACACACAGCAGCAGGAACAGCAGCACCACAGAACTGTCTGTCCCCAATACACATATTTTCTAAATGACTAGAAACTATTATTTCAATAAATGATTCATATTTCTTCCTCCGTGAAATATGTGTTTTTATTGGTGGTTGTGTTATTGTTATTTGAATAAACGGTATCTTGTGCTTTGTTTACAGTTACGGTAATATTACACATATTGTATTAAGCGTAGGCTAGACAAAATATTTTGTGGAACAACTTGGCTTTGCAGACCCACCGTTATCAGGGAGCAGAAAATACTGTAGACTAAGTCAGATATGAGATGACGAACATTTAAACGTTTACATGAAACTCAGTGAATGTTGTAACTCTTACGTCAGCAGTCACCGATGAATGAGGTGAACTAAATTAGCTTACGTGCTGTTACAATTCTCAGTTCAACACAACTGTCAAGCCTCTCTTTCATATGACTGTACCATTAGTAGGACACTATTCTGAAAGAAACCCTAAATCACTGTATTGTCACCTGGTAACACGGCCTCGTGTTAAGACTCCTTCTCCTTGTAGATTACTGCTCATTCCTTCCTTACACACAGCACACAGCACACAGCACACAGCTCACAGCACACAAGCTTTGACACACAAAGACTGATCAACATCCAAGGCTGCCGCTTGTCAGCAAGGGAATATATAAAGATAAATGATATTATGTTAAATTCCACTTAATGACAAATTTGTAATTTTCTGAACATGGTCATTTTCTGGCTAGTGAATCAACTGTAAGGAGCTAATTACGAAAGGATCTGAGCAAAAATAACTCCTCATTTTCAAGGATAATGGAAGAGAAATGTTGTAGATTAATGGCGCTATTTATCTTTTTTAAATTTCTATCTTTCTCTGGTGATGGCTGGTGCTCCCCAAGGAAAATATTCATAAAATGAAATTGAAGTCGTAACTTAATAGGTTATTAAAATTTTTGAGTGCATATCACTTCTCCTTTCGCGGCGCTGTAAATTTAAATTGAAGTTTGCTGCGGCGTCCGGGTTAGTCACCAGTGGAGGTTTTTATGATGACACAATGGAGGAGGAACATGCATCTTTGTCAGGAGGTATTTGCTATTCTAATTTTATGGCAGGCCAGATTATCAAAAAAGGAGAGTCGCGCCAGCGGCTCGCTGACAACACCTCAGCCTTCAGCCATGTGTTTCCATTAGAGGCCTCTACCATCCAGGGGTTTGTTCCAGATATTATTTTCCATTTCACTCTTTTATCCTGATATAAAGTGAGGGAGCTCGGGCTTGCTGAATATTCTCTCCTGCCGTTTTTATCCCCCCCTTTTATAGAGACTGGGGAGTCAGGAGAGAGGAGGACATTCTGCACTGTATGAGGTTTTACTAGTGGGACCCGGGCTCTCCTGGGGAGAGCTGCAGATCGGGTCAAAGTGGAATAACTATCTTTAGCCCTGGCTACTGTGTTGTGTTGGAAATGTAGAGATAGAGAGAGAAGGGGGGAAGTGCGAGGGAGTAAAATGAACAGAAGAAGGGAAAGGTGGCAGTGTAACGTCCTGTATCAGCGTGTCGTCGTGCCAACACCAACGCTCCTCTCACTCTCTCCCTGAAGGTCAAGGGTCACATCTATTCATTTCCCTGAAACTTACGATGAGATTTTACTGACTACTTTGTAGTTATGATGAGGCCAACCAGCACGTCGTAAATTTGTCTCGGTTATTGGTCACCAACGACAAAAGGTTTTTTATTTGACTTTCAAGGACATTGTGTTATATTTTTGTATAGTCGTCCTGCAGCTCAACACAATGGATGAAGCACTGTGATTCCTTCATTACTGCATTAAAAACAATTGGGAAATAAAAATGGTTTTAATAAAAATGTCTTTAATAAAAACATAATTATACTCAAGTGGAGATTTTTTATTATTGTGTTATTTGTATAATGTGCCTATAAGGTATGATGCTCTTATAAGGTATGATGTTCCTATAAGGTATGATAATCCTATAAGGTCTGATGTTCCTATAAGGTATGATGTTCCTGTAAGGTATGATGTTCCTATAAGGTATGATGTTCCTATAAGGTATGATGTTCCTATAAGGTATGATGTTCCTATAAGGTATGATGTTCCGATAAGGTGTGATGTTCCTCTATGTTATGATGTTCCTTTAAGGTACAATGTTCCTTTAAGGTATGATGTTCCTATAAGGTATGATGTTCCTATAAGGTATGATGTTCCTTTAAGGTCTGATGTTCCTCTAAGGTCTGATGCTCCTATAAGGTACAGTACAATGTTCTTATAAGGTATGATAATCCCATAAGGTTTTTATAGTGATTTATAGTGCCTTTCTCATACCCCAAAACAGTCTGTGATGGTCTCAGGCAAGACTTCAGTGGCAGCATCAGGACACTGCTGCTACAACACTGAATCCCAAACAAAAGCAGCAGAGTCTAAACGTCCGTCACTCACAGATCTTCTCCGGGATGGTAATGTTACTTACAGGTTGAGACACGGTGTACTGTATATCAGGGTCTCTGGTTGGTTTGAAAATAATAACATTTTGTTCCCTCCATGTAAGAAATGGACGGGTTGCACATGTATCATTTCTGAAGCAAAGGGATTCTCTCTAAGGTAGGCCACATCCCCCTCCAGGACTTTCCTTCTGTTTCTGTTTATCTTTTTTCAATTTCTATTTAGAAATTCTGCATCCTGAAAAACCTTAAAGTATAACATATTGGAACGCTCCTCAGACGCATTCCTGACCTGTTTATGCTGCATAACATTGATAAGCTGTCAGAGCCCCCAGAGAGAGAGAGAGAGAGAGAGAGAAAAAAAGAAAGATAGAGAACGAAAGAAATAGAGAGGGAGGGAGAGAGAGGAAGAGAGAGAGAGAAGGAGAGAGAGAGAGGGGGAGGAGAGAGAGAGCGATAGGAGGAGAGAGAGGAAGAGAGAGAGAGGAGGAGAGAGAGAGAGGAGGAGAGGGGTTGGAATTGAAGCAGAGCGATCCTTTAAACTGCCTGGGTGATATTGGCTAGATAATAAAAGAAATCAATCAGACAATGGAGGGCTGAATATTCCATTTGTTATCCATATTCCTTATGGGCAGGAGAATGATACAGAAATGTAAAAACACCAATTCCACTTCTTTCCCCTCTGGAATGGTGAAACACTTGAGATGCTGTTCTCATGTCAGAAGACAAAGTGCATGTTTTCCTCCCAGCCTGGACCAGATCAATCTAAATGGCAGCAGGCAGAATTACTGCTTCTAATGTTGTGTTATGTAGTCTTAACCCAGACCGCGTCCCTAAAGGCATCCCAGTCACTATAAAGTGCACTACGTTTAAAGGGATAGTGTAGGTGATAGGGAACCATTGGATCGACAGGCCCAGTCTTCTCCTTCGCTAACTCTCTCTCTGTCCCGGCTCTTCAAACCTCATGTACCGTATACAGACATATATAAATCCAGGGTTTCCTCATTGTAATGGCCTCGTATCGTATACAGTCTTCCCCCAGTGGAAGGGTTATCATGGGAGAGGATAGGTTGGCTGGAAAAAGGGTCCAACAAATGAATAGCACTCAAAATACAGTCACATGTAAACAACTTTAACAAAATATGTTAGGACCCTGACCATCATTAGTACTGGTTGAATCTAATTTAGCCTGGACCCAGATCAGTTAGTACTGGTTGAATATGATCTAGCCTGGAAACAGATCACTTTGTACTGGTTGAATCTGATCTAGCCTTTAACCAGATCAGTTAGTACTGGTTGAATCTAATCTAGCCTGGAACCAGATCACTTTGTGCTGTGTTGCCAACTACTACAGTCATTGTCACGCCAAAGGAGCTGGCAAGTCCGTGTAAACAGATCTGGGATCAGGCTAGGTTGAATCTGCCCCACACCTGATTATCAGTCATAGCCAGCCACACCTAGGGCCCTGCTGGTCTGTTGTGGGCCTCAGCCTCCCTAACCACCCTGCAGACAGCCACCCAGGGCCCTGCTGGTCCTCAGCCTCCCTAACCACCCTGCAGACAGCCACCTAGGGCCCTGCTGGTCTGTTGTGGGCCTCAGCCTCCCTAACCACCCTGCAGACAGCCACCCAGGGCCCTGCTGGTCTGTTGTGGGCCTCAGCCTCCCTAACCACCCTGCAGACAGCCACCCAGGGCCCTGTTGGTCTGTTGTGGGCCTCAGCCTCCCTAACCACCCTGCAGACAGCCACCCAGGGCCCTGCTGGTCTGTTGTGGGCCTCAGCCTCCCTAACCACCCTGCAGACAGCCACCCAGGGCCCTGCTGGTCTGTTGTGGGCCTCAGCCTCCCTAACCACCCTGCAGACAGCCACCCAGGGCCCTGCGGGTCTGTTGTGGGCCTCAGCCTCTCTGACGTCCCTGCAGACAGCCACCCAGGGCCCTGCGGGTCTGTTGTGGGCCTCAGCCTCTCCGACGTCCCTGCAAGGGTCCAGTACGTATCATTACTTCCAGGATTGTAATATCGCAATTTCTTGGGGCAAAATCAACTATTTCTTGTATATTATGTGAGGGCTTGTAAATGTGACCAGTTGCATTATCGATATTAAACAGTCTAATAATTACAATATTATCGCACAAAACTGACCCATCACTGCAGTACAAAAAGACGTCTCGCAATTTCAACCAATCACAGCACATTTACCACATAACGTGTTTCATTCAAGCCACGCGTCAACAAACATTTTCCCTCGCCAGAGCATTTTCTCAACAAATTGGACAAAATCGTTGAATATTGCTAATGGAAAACGTCAGAATTACCGCAGCAAATCCAAGCATTTTTTTTTTCCCTGCAAATACCACACAAAAAAAATAATCCCCCATTGAAATCCTGGAGGGACTGAAGTATCACTCAACACCTAACCTCACCGACCGTTAGTCACCGTGTGCTTCCATCATCCCACCTTACCCCCTACTAACCCCTCCAACACCTGTCGGAGAGGGTATTTAAAGTCGCTCCCCACTGAGCTGCCACTTTCATCTTTATTTCACGATGTCCACCCTCCCCGGACTGCTAATATACTGTCTCATTTCTTCTTCGCCCAATTTCTGTTAATTCGTGACCATCTGCCTTAGCATCTGTTTGAGGGGAGAAAGAAGGGAGGAAAAATATCCCACACTGACTCAGGGGAAGGGAGAAACATAGCTTTCTTTTCTTTTTTTTTTTTTTTGTTTCTCTCAAACTTTTTCTCCTAGAGTCTTGGTCATTTTCTGGCCGGCTGGCCATTGTGTTGT
>NC_048565.1:89509095-89526595 GCF_013265735.2 Oncorhynchus mykiss | reverse complement strand
AAAACGTGTTTTTGCTTTGTCATTATGGGGTATTGTGATGTCATTATGGGGTATTGTGATGTCATTATGGGGTATTGTGATGTCATTATGGGGTATTGTGATGTCAGTACGGGGTATTGTGATGTCATTATGGGGTATTGTGATGTCATTATGGGGTATTGTGATGTCATTATGGGGTATTGTGATGTCATTATGGGGTATTGTGATGTCATTATGGGGTATTGTGATGTCATTATGGGGTATTGTGATGTCATTATGGGGTTTTGTGATGTCATTATGGGGTATTGTGATGTCATTATGGGGTATTGTGATGTCATTATGGGGTATTGTGATGTCATTATGGGGTATTGTGATGTCATTATGGGGTATTGTGATGTCATTATGGGGTATTGTGATGTCATTATGGGGTATTGTGATGTCATTATGGGGTATTGTGATGTCATTATGGGGTATTGTGTGTAGGTTGAGAAGTATTCTTATTTATTTAATCCATTTTAGAATAAGGCTGTAATGTAACAAAATGTGGAAGAAGTCAAGGGGTCTATACACTGAACAAATATATAAATGCAACATGCAACATTGTAAAAGATTTTACTGAGTTACAGTTCACATAAGGAAATCAGTCAATTTAAATGAACTCATTCATTAAGTCCTAATCTATGGATTTCACATACAGACATGGGAATACAGATATGCATGTGTTGGTCACAGACACCTTAAAACCAGTCAGTATCTGGTGTGACCACCATTTGCATCATGCAGTTTGACACATCTTCTTCGCAGTTGATCAAGCTGTTGACTGTGGCCATGTGGACTGTTGTCTCACTCTTCTTCAACGACAATGAGAAGTTGCTGGAAATTGGCGGGAACTGGAACAAGCTGTCGGACACGTCGATCCAGAGCATCCCAAACATGATCAATGGGCGGCCATTTTCACCTTCCAGGAATTATATACAGATCCTTGTGACATGGGGCCGGGCGTTATCATGCTGAAACATGAGGTGATGGTGGAGGATTAATAGCACGACAATGGGCCTCAGGATGTTGTCACGGTATCTCTGTGCATTCAAACTGCCATCAATAAAATGCAATTGTGTTTGTTGTCCGTAGCTTATGCCTGCCCATAACATAACCCCATCGTCACTCTGTTCACAACGTAGACATCAGCAAATCGCTCGCCCACATGACGCAATACACGCTGTCTGCCATCTGCCCGGTACAGTTGAAACCGAGATTCATCCGTGAAGAGCACACTTCTTCAGCGTGCCAGTGGCCATCGAAGGTGAGCATTTGCCCACTGAAGTCGGTTACGACGCCGAACTGCAGTCAGCTCAAGACCCTGGTGAGGACGACAAGCATGCAGATGAGAAGGTCTCTGACAGTTTGTGCAGAAATTCTTTGTTTACATCAGCTATCCGGGTGGCTGGTCTCTGATCGTTCCACAGGTGAAAAAAATCTGATATGTAGGTCTTGGGCTGGCATGGTAACACGTCGTCTGCGGTTGTGAGGCCGGTTGGACGTACTGCCAAATTCTCAAAAACGACATTGGAGGTGGCTTATGGTAGAGAAATAAACATTCAATTCTCTGGTAACAGCTCTTTTGGACATTCCTGCAGTCAGCATGCCAATTGCATGCTCCCTCAACACTTGAGACATCTGTGTCATTGTGTTGTTTGACAAACCTGCACATTTTAGAGTGGCTTTTTTTGTCCCCAGCACAAGGTGCACTTGTGTAGTGATCATGCCATTTAATCAGCTTCTTGATATGCCACACCTGTCAGGTGGATGGATTATCTTGGCAAAGGATAAATGCTCATTAACAGGGATGTAAAACAAATCAGCTTTTTGTGTGTATCAAAATCTTTTATTTCAGCTCATGAAACATGAGACCAACACTTTACATGTTGCATTTATATTTTTGCTCAGTATACATACAGCCTTAGAATACACTAAAACTAACCCCTCACCAATCTGTTGATTTCTTACAACTTGGCTCTCTCAAATGGTTGTGTATGTCATTGATATTCTGGGTTTGAATATAAATGTGTGTGTGATTGTGCACGTGAGTACGTACGTGCGCGTGAGTGAATGTGTGAGTACATGTGTGTGTGCATGCACGAGTGTTTGTGTGTGTGTGTTGTACGCACACACTTACACACACTCATGTAGTAAGAGTGCATGTTGGGGTCGCCAAGGGGTCAGGAAAGCAGTGTTTGTGGCTCATTTCCTTGTTTCATGTTGTTGTGCAAGGCACAGTTCACTGGAGTGGATCTGAACATGTCACAGTGTCATGGCGGAGTCTCTGTCTGCTTCTATATGACCTCTCCTCTCCTCTCCTCTCCTCTCCTCTCCTCTCCTCTCCTCTCCTCTCCTCTCCTCTCCTCTCCCCTCCTCGCCTCTCCTCTCCTCTCCTCTCCTCTCCTCTCCTCTCCTTTCCTCTCCTCTCCTCTCCTCTCCCCTCCTCTCCTCTCCTCTCCTCTCCTCTCCTCTCCTCTCCTCTCCTCTCCTCTCCTCTCCTCTCCTCTCCCCTCCTCGCCTCTCCTCTCCTCTCCTCTCCTCTCCTCTCCTCTCCTCTCCTCTCCTCTCCTCTCCTCTCCTCTCCTCTCCTCTCTCTGTGTCCAGCTACACCACATAATGTAGTGAAGACATCTCTGCTCCAATAAGAAACGATGTAGCCTGGCAGGATTGCATCTCAAATGGCTCCCTATTCCCTACAGGACCTGGCAAAAGCACTGCACTTTAAAGGGTACGGGGTTCCATTTGGGACGTAGCCCTAGGTGTCCTTGGATACCCTCATAGAGAAGACTGTATATTCACACTCAGGACACTGTGTGTCTTTGATCTGAAATATCTGCCTCCCCATCATCAGTGCCTTTCATAACCTTCACCACTAAGTTACCGGGGTTGACTACTGTACACCAGGTATAAGGGGGTTGACTACTGTATAAGGTGGTTGACTACTGTACACCAGGTATAAGGTGGTTTACTACTGTACACCAGGTATAAGGTGGTATTTTATAGACTATAACACTGAGAGGTAAATCACTGGGGTTGACTACTGTACACCAGGTATAAGGTGGTTGACTACTGTATAAGGTGGTGCCAAAAGCTCAAGCCTCTGTCTCCATTAATGGGTTACTGCTAAGTAATCCGTACTCCCTATTTTCCATCGTATCCCCCCTACGCACAGACGTGCACGTGTACACACAAGCAAACGTGCACGTTTGCACTCCCCCACAAAGAACTGGTCTCATGGGCTCTAATCATTCTAGACTTTAGTTCAACATAAACTGGGGATTCTGTGACTGAATTATCAAAACACAGTTAGACATTCACATAAGTATATGTAAGGTAGAAACGGACTCAGTCACATTACTGTAGTGTAAACTGTTCTCCTTTAGAGCTCAGAGGCTGAATCTGTTAACATGCATAATGTCCTTATGCAAATAGAGGAGGGGAAGTTTTTAAGCGTGTCAGCAAGTGTAGGAGAGAGGGACTGGAGTGTCCCCTACAGTCAAATAATTCATACCCTTTTATGCTTACCCTTCTGTGTCTTAATACAAGCTTCTTGAATATAAATGAACAAGATCACCATATGAGGAAGTGTAGTGTTTTACAGTATTTCATATGAGGAAGTGTAGTGTTTTACAGTATTTAATATGAGGAAGTGTAGTGTTTTACAGTATTTCATATTAGGAAGTGTAGTGTTTTACAGTATTGCATATGAGTAAGTGTAGTGTTTTACAGTATTTCATATTAGAAAGTGTAGTGTTTTACAGTATTTCATATGAGGAAGTGTAGTGTTTAACAGTATTTTATATGAGGAAGTGTAGTGTTTTACAGTATTTCATATTAGAAGGTGTAGTGTTTTACAGTATTTCATATGAGGAAGTGTAGTGTTTTACAGTATTTCATATTAGGAAGTGTAGTGTTTTACAGTAATTCATATTAGGAAGTGTGGTGTTTTACAGTATTTAATATGAGGAAGTGTAGTGTTTTACAGCATTTCATATGAGGAAGTGTAGTGTTTTACAGTATTTCATATTAGGAAGTGTAGTGTTTTACAGTATTTAATATGAGGAAGTGCAGTGTTTTACAGTATTTCATATGAGGAAGTGTAGTGTTTTACAGTATTTAATATTAGAAAGTGTGGTGTTTTACAGTATTTCATATGAGGAAGTGTAGTGTTTTACAGTATTTCATATGAGGAAGTGTAGTGTTTTACAGTATTTCATATGAGGAAGTGTAGTGTTTTATAGTACGTCACCTATTTTAGTTCACAGTGTCATTTTTGCCTGCGTGTGTCATCGGTAACTGCTATGGGATGACTGTGAACATTGGTGAAACCTCACACAATCGAAATCACTTTGTTTTATGATTTCTGAACACATACTACGTCCAAATTGGCTCGCATTGCTCAGAGGTAAAGCTACGTAACGGTCTTCCTGGATATACCCCAACGTGTCTGTGAAGTGAAAGAGAAGAGCTCTGATAATACATTGTAGTATTGTTGTCATCGGTGCAGGAACAAGCAAAGCAAAGCACACACTATTTTAGAATAAGTATGTGAAGCAGCTTGTTTCCATTTTAATTGTAAAACAGATAAGCACTAAACACTTCTAAAAGTAAATGACTTGTGAGTAATTACCATCTATTACCTCTAGGTCTCCAGGGAGCCATTTAGGCTGGCCCAGATGGCCACAGAAATGGGATTTAGGGGGCAAATTGACAGCATTATTCACAAAGGCATTATCAATTACCTGGGTATCAATTGTAGTGTAATCACGCCGAAGAGGAGGAAGGTGTCTCGGAGTCCATGCCATGATTGAAGGAACTAAAACCATTGTCATTTTTGTAAGGTTGATAATTAGCTAGAGATGTCTGGATGATTTGTAGACACTCTCTGCTCATTTCTTAGCTGCAGCTTTTCCTTCCGTGAAGACGGGTCTTGGCGGAGGTCATATTAGGAGGTTGTGTAAAATAAAATAAAAAGCTAAATAAAATATAAACCTATGTAGCCATTGTGAAAATAATGGATTTTGAAGCATGGCCTGTACTGCCCAAACTGTAGTTAGAAAATAGGAAATGACTTTGACGCTTGTTTAGGAACGCGTTTGCACCAATACAAAATGGACACGACTAAGGCCCCAGAAGGCATTGGAAGCATCATAAAGATTCCAAGTGGCATTGAACTAAAATGAGACCTTGGCTCATTTATTTAGCAGGTACTTAGCGTGTGTATTTGGTGTCGTTCCTCTAATGGAGGGAAGGGAGATTACAGGCTATTTACAGACTAGAGAGCTATGGAGGCTTTAGTGTAAAAAAACCTGCTTATGTCCCAAAGGGCACCCTATTCCCTACATTAGGGCACTACTTTTTGACGAGCACCATGTGGACCCTTGTCAAAAGTAGTGCACTACATAGGGAATAGTGTTGAGCTCCACCTCTTCTCGTTCTCAAGAGCTAACAGACCCAAAACATTGAAAGCTTGACTGACCAAACCACCCTTTCCGAGGATTCTAATATCGTGGTAATGCCCCATAATGAACCAAGTGAAGGATGTGCCATTACATTGTATTCATTTTCTCTCCTGAATGTATTGCAATATGTTTGGCTTTTAATTGGGAACTGGGTGAGTGTTATAGGTGATGGATCGTGTCATGACTTGGACGTTAATTGTGATTACCTTGTGCTTAGCTCATAATGTAACCAATAGGTTCCGTCCTCCACAGCTGTCTAGTGTTCATGATCTCCTGTCTTAACGGGGGCAATCCGACAGTTGAATTAAGCTCATAATGCGTGTGTGTAAGTTATTTTCTTCAAGATTGATTTAAAGTCCAAAAAATGGATGCACCAATCCCAAATTCCCCCCCCCTTTTTTTATTAAAGACTTGTTTTAAAGGATTTTTCTAATTTCAGCCAGTTGTTTTTAACAAAAGAGCTCTCACTAAAGTGTTAAACAATTTATTTATAACGTCATCCATTTTGTATAATATTTTATATACTGCCCAAAATAAATAAAAAAGTCCTGCAGTTTGTAGGATATGTTTGCGAAAACCAATTTGAACAATATGTTGTGAACTTAAGATCTCTTTAAGTGTCTGCTTGCTACTTATGTGTTGAGCTTGGAGAGGTCAGACCAGACCGTCGTCCTGTTATCACTATTGTCACCACTTTGAAGAGAGAAACAATGTATATATATATATATATATATATATATATATATATATATATATATATATATATATATATACTTGCGTACAGTATTTAAAATATATATCTATATAGACTTGCGTACAGTATTTCTCAAAATGTTGCTCCCATGTCAAAACCTCCTTAATATCAGGGTGGAGGGCAACACGTGACAAGGTCCTCATTGTGACATCAATTAGTGGTTGAATTCTGCAACAATCCAATCTGTGACCAGACGAGTGTTGCCACATAATTCAATTCAGTGAGAAAAGCTACAAACTGAGCGTTCTGTAAGAAATCTCGATTTTTGGTGTGGAATGAAATGCTACCTTACATCATTATCCATATCAAGCTTTAACCACCCACAAGGTGTTCTTCTGTAAATTCAAATACGTTTACCTAAATTGGTTAAATCTCCAACACTAATACTTCATTTATCTATTCCTGCTCAAATTAAAAGTTTCCCCTTAAGTCTTGCTGAGTGTGCCATAATAGATAAAGCAATTTGCTAATTACAAAAGTTAGTTTTGTCCCCCTGAATAAATAATGCTGATTAATTAGCAAGTCAAAATAAGTGAAGATGATCTATGTTGAATATATCAGTGTCAGAAAAAAAAACTAGCGTTTCCTTTACACTGCCGGCAGTTTTTAATCACAGACGCAGAAACTTTCCATATCTGATAGGAAATGAATGCGTTCTTAAGGGGAAAAAGGTCTAAAGGAAAAAAACACTCAAACACTCAAGTTGTCAAATTACTACTTGGTCAACAAGTAATGACGGTATTATATCAATCATCACCTGAACCAGATTACAACCAACATATGATGTCTATCCTCTATACACTTGGATGCCTTCCACGAGAAAGATGTCTTTAAGTGATTGTAATAGGATTTGGTGATGCAGCAAAAACAGATCTGGGACCTGGCTATGGGGTCCCCTGGACCAGGACTGAAGAACACTGCTGTAGTTCAGACATGGAGGATCAATCTGCTGTAGTTCAGACATGGAGGATAAGAGGATCACTCTGCTGTAGTTCAGACATGGAGGATAGGAGGATCACTCTGCTGTAGTTCAGACATGGAGGATAGGAGGATCAATCTGCTGTAGTTCAGACATGGAGGATAGGAGGATCACTCTGCTGTAGTTCAGACATGGAGGATAGGAGGATCACTCTGCTGTAGTTCAGACATGGAGGATAGGAGGATCAATCTGCTGTAGTTCAGACATGGAGGATAGGAGGATCACTCTGCTGTAGTTCAGACATGGAGGATAGGAGGATCACTCTGCTGTAGTTCAGACATGGAGGATAGGAGGATCAATCTGCTGTAGTTCAGACATGGAGGATAGGAGGATCACTCTGCTGTAGTTCAGACATGGAGGATAGGAGGATCACTCTGCTGTAGTTCAGACATGGAGGATAGGAGGATCACTCTGCTGTAGTTCAGACATGGAGGATAGGAGGATCACTCTGCTGTAGTTCAGACATGGAGGATAGGAGGATCACTCTGCTGTAGTTCAGACATGGAGGATAGGAGGATCACTCTGCTGTAGTTCAGACATGGAGGATAGGAGGATCACTCTGCTGTAGTTCAGACATGGAGGATAGGAGGATCACTCTGCTGTAGTTCAGACATGGAGGATAGGAGGATCACTCTGCTGTAGTTCAGACATGGAGGATAGGAGGATCTCTCTGCTGTAGTTCAGACATGGAGGATAGGAGGATCGCTCTGCTGTAGTTCAGACATGGAGGATCTCTCTGCTGTAGTTCAGACATGGAGGATAGGAGGATCACTCTGCTGTAGTTCAGACATGGAGGATCACTCTGCTGTAGTTCAGACATGGAGGATCACTCTGCTGTAGTTCAGACATGGAGGATAGGAGGATCACTCTGCTGTAGTTCAGACATGGAGGATAGGAGGAGCACTCTGCTGTAGTTCAGACATGGAGGATAGGAGGATCACTCTGCTGTAGTTCAGACATGGAGGATCACTCTGCTGTAGTTCAGACATGGAGGATAGGAGGATCTCTCTGCTGTAGTTCAGACATGGAGGATAGGAGGATCTCTCTGCTGTAGTTAATACAACTGTTCTGTAACTCAAATCCAGAGATCACCGTCTAAAGGTGTTCTGGCCTGATGTTGATATGATAATCTTGTCAGAGCAGAGCAGAGCTACCTTGGCTTTTTCTGAATTGAAAAACATGTATTCAGACAGTATGCACCTTGAAGGATTTCCACGGTATTCCTGAGGTTATTTTATTATGCCTTCTTCATTTCACGTCGAATGGCCTTGAATGACAGATAGATACGTACGTTCTGCTATCCCTTGTTGCTTTAGTAGATGGAACAAAAGGAGGAATCATATTTTCATAAAGCACAATAAGCAAAAAAAAAAGTGTGATGGGTCCACACTCAAAAAGATTTAGCATAAAGCTTACATCAGGAATAGTGTATGGTGACGTTTTGGCTCATCACCCTTCTTCAGTGTTTAGGTACAAATCTTTATAATTCAAGAGCACAGGTGAGCGACCGATGAGCAGCAGGTGCTTCTGATCAGGATTGTCACTCATCTGCCAATCAGGGATGTGGCTTCTTTGTTCTACCTGTAGACAAGCTACAATCACAAAGAATGTATGTATGGAATAGGGTGTGTGTGTGTGTGTGTGTGTGTGTGTGTGTGTGTGTGTGTGTGTGTGTGTGTGTGTGTGTGTGTGTGTGTGAGAGCAATAGGTGCTTCTAATCAGGGTTGTCACTCATCTGCCAATCAGGGATGTGGCTTCTTTGTTCTACCTGTAGACAAGCTACAATCACAAAGAAATACAGAATGATAAGGTTTGGGAGAAGGCACGAAAGGGTTATCAGGTGTGAACCGTTCATGAATCAATTGCCTTACGTGTCTCGGCTCACACGAGATAGCTTACAAAGCACAATAATGACTAATGAATGTTAGAGATCTAACTTGTCATGGAAGAGTGTGAGTTTGAGCTGAGGGGGGCATTTACAGAGAGAGAGAGAGAGAGAGAGAGAGACAGAGAGAGAGAGAGAGAGAGAGAGAGAGAGAGAGAGAGAGAGAGAGAGAGAGAGAGAGAGCGAGAGAGAGAGAGAGAGAGAGAGAGAGAGAGAGAAACTTGTTCTAGTTTTCAAGCTGGACTAGACCAGTGTTTCTTTATAGCAGGCATTGAGTGAGCACATTAATCTAATGCATCAGCAGGTTCACATTTGTTTTAATGCAAACTGAAGAAAAAGAACGGCGTTGTTGCCACGGCATCTCCAGGGAGAAGAAGCTTCAAATCTCCTTCTCTAATGATAATAGATGATCACGTTAATGAGTTGTCCAAACATAACAAATGGAATGAATTAGAGCCTTAGAACAAACTACTGTTTCATTAAAATACAATAAAAAGAAAAGATTAGTTTTATACACAAGGAAATAACTTTCCCGTCTTTAGCGTTATTGATGAGAGCGTAGAGAATGTATCAAGGTTGGACCAAGCCTCTGGTCAATATGGTTTTACAAACCTATCAGGATTGTTGACCGCATTATACTCGTATTTAGTTGTGTTGTCGTCAGGTAAATCATATTCATACAACTGCAGACCTCTTCTTAGGATTTCCATCCTTTGAATTTAGCTGACGATTATATATATATGTTTTAAAAAGGGATATGAAAGAGACTGAATCTGTGCGAGTGTCTTTAGGTTAGAGTGAGCGTCTCTGAAAGAGTTGGGAGTCAGTCCATGATGCCGTTGTTACTATTTGGCGTTGTAGGATAACCATAAATCACTCGAACACAAACAGACCTAATGGAGACACTCTTCTATAAAACTGTATATCATGTCTTTTCTAAAGTATATAAACCTACTTCCATCTGTCTTGATGATCTTATTCCCCAAGTATTGTTCCTCAGCCGTAATCAATTTCAAAGAGGCCAGCCAGTGTTCAAAGTAGCCAGGAGAGAGAGAGAGAGACGTGGATTATGTGCCGAGGCGATTCTCTCTACTGAAACGACCTTGTCTGTGTAACAGTACTGTTAGTCGTCAGCCTCAGGCTCTCAACCCCACACTCAATCACCCCGGTAACCCTTGGAGTCAACAGTTGACGGCCGTAGCCTTTTGCTACAATCTCAATTTGTATTTTGTTTCAGACTGTGATGACTTGACAGAGAGAAATAAGAGGATTTATCTTTATCTGCCTCGTAGTGAGAGAGCTCTCTCTTTCTCTCCCTCTCTCTCTCTCTCTCTGGGTCCCTCTAAAAAACTGGGGCTTACAACCTTGAAGTTAGACAACTACATAAGGGCCTATACTCTCCAATACATTACTTCTGCAAACTAAGATGATATAAAATATTATGTCCTGTAAATCAATGCAGCAGACACTAAAAATAGAAGCGAACCAGAGAACCAAGTCTTAAAAATCACCAAATGTAGAGATCATTCTGGACACTATGGCCCCAAGAGCATCTATAGCCGTTGACTGGACCCCTAGACACTATGACCCCTAGAACCTCTATAGCCATTGACTGGACCCCTAGACACTATGGCCCCAAGAGCATCTATAGCCATTGACTGGACCTCTAGACACTATGGCCCCAAGAGCATCTATAGCCATTGACTGGACCTCTAGACACTATGGCCCCAAGAGCATCTATAGCCATTGACTGGACCTCTAGACACTATGGCCCCAAGAGCATCTATAGCCATTGACTGGACCTCTACACACTATGGCCCCAAGAGCATCTATAGCCATTGACTGGAACTCTAGACACTATGGCCCCAAGAGCATCTATAGCCATTGACTGGACCTCTAGACACTATGGCCCCAAGAGCATCTATAGCCATTGACTGGACCCCTAGACACCATGGCCCCGAGAGCATCTATAGCCATTGACTGGACCCCTAGACACTATGGCCCCAAGAGCATCTATAGCCATTGACTGGACCTCTAGACACTATGGCCCCAAGAGCATCTATAGCCATTGACTGGACCTCTAGACACTATGGCCCCAAGAGCATCTATAGCCATTGACTGGACCTCTAGACACTATGGCCCCAAGAGCATCTATAGCCATTGACTGGACCTCTAGACACTATGGCCCCAAGAGCATCTATAGCCATTGACTGGAACTCTAGACACTATGGCCCCAAGAGCATCTATAGCCATTGACTGGACCTCTAGACACTATGGCCCCAAGAGCATCTGTAGCCATTGACTGGACCCCTAGACACTATGGCCCCAAGAGCATCTATAGCCATTGACTGGACCCCTAGACACTATGGCCCCAAGAGCATCTATAGCCATTGACTGGACCCCTAGACACTATGGCCCCTAGAACATCTATAGCCATTGACTGGACCCCTAGACACTATGGCCCCTAGAACCTCTATAGCCATTGAATGGACCTCTAGACACTATGGCCCCAAGAGCATCTATAGCCATTGACTGGACCCCTAGACACTATGGCCCCTAGAACCTCTATAGCCATTGACTGGACCTCTAGACACTATGGCCCCGAGAGCATCTGTAGCCCTTGACTGGACTCCTAGACACTATAGCCCCGAGAGCATCTGTAGCCATTGACTGGACTCCTAGAAACTATGACCCCTAGAACATCTATAGCCATTGACTGGACTCCTAGACACTATGACCCCTAGAACATCTATAGCCATTGACTGGACCTCTAGACACTATGGCCCCAAGAGCATCTATAGCCATTGACTGGACTCCTAGACACTATGGCCCCTAGAACCTCTATAGCCATTGACTGGACCTCTAGACACTATGGCCCCTAGAGCATCTATAGCCATTGACTGGACTCCTAGACACTATGGCCCCGAGAACATTTATAGCCATTGACTGGACCTCTAGACACTATGGCCCCGAGAGCATCTGTTGCCATTGACTGGACCTCTAGACACTATGGCTCCTGGAACATCTATAGCCATTGACTGGACCCCTAGACACTATGGCCCCTAGAACCTCTATAGCCATTGACTGGACCCCTAGACACTATGGCCCCTAGAACATCTATAGCCATTGATTGGACCCCTAGACACTATGGCCCCTAGAACCTCTATAGCCATTGACTGGACCTCTAGACACTATGGCCCCGAGAGCATCTATAGCCATTGACTGGACCTCTAGACACTATGGCCCCGAGAGCATCTATAGCCATTGACTGGACCTCTAGACACTATGGCCCCGAGAGCATCTATAGCCATTGACTGGACCTCTAGACACTATGGCCCCGAGAGCATCTATAGCCATTGACTGGACCCCTAGACACTATGGCTCCGAGAGCATCTATAGCCATTGACTGGACCTCTAGACACTATGGCCCCTAGAACATCTATAGCCATTGACTGGACCTCTAGACACTATGGCTCCAAGAGCATCTATAGCCATTGACTGGACCCCTAGACACTATGGCCCCTAGAACCTCTATAGCCATTGATTGGACCTCTAGACACTATGACCCCTAGAACATCTATAGCCATTGACTGGACCCCTAGACACTATGGCCCATAGAACATCTATAGCCATTGACTGGACCCCTAGACACTATGGCCCCTAGAACATCTATAGCCATTGACTGGACCCCTAGACACTATGGCCCCTAGAACCTCTATAGCCATTGACTGGACCCCTAGACACTATGGCCCCTAGAACATCTATAGCCATTGATTGGACCCCTAGACACTATGGCCCCTAGAACATCTATAGCCATTGACTGGACCCCTAGACACTATGGCCCCTAGAACCTCTATAGCTATTGACTGGACCCCTAGACACTATGGCCCCTAGAACATCTATTGACCCGGGGCTATTGCCAGTGAGTGTAAAAGCCCACTGTGTGTCATATCTGTTCCTCAGGTCATTGATCACATCGGTTCTGGAGGATTTGTTTTCTGATTGCATCCCAAATGGCACCCTATGCCCTTTATAGTCCACTACTTTTTGCCCAGAGCCCATTGGACCGTGGCCAATAGTACCACACTGTGAGGGGAATAGGCTGCCATTTAGGAGGCATACTTAGGCAAGTGTAACATCAGAGTAGCTGAGGTCCTGCATCAGTGTTTTTATCTGGACATGCTACCTTATTGAGTTACAGTTCAATCTAGTATTAGAGGTGGTGTCATAACCCCCTATATAGGGCACTAGTTTTAACCAGAGTGTGGGTGTGTGTCTTTGTGTGAAGTGATGTGTGTGTGTGTGTGTGTGTGTGTGTGTGTGTGTGTGTGTGTGTGTGTGTGTGTGTGTGTGTGTGTGTGTGTGTGTGTGTGTGTGTGTGTGTGTGTGTGTGTGTTTCTAGTACCAAATAGTGCCCTATATATGGAATAGGGTGCCACTTTTCTTCCTGATCATTATTATGTGAATTATGTGGTAGCTCCCAAGCTAAGGGCAGCTCTGTCCGTTGGGGCAAGAAGGGACTATCGAGTGAAACATCATCCCACCACTTTTAACAGATAGTGTATGAAAAATAAACGTATTCTATTCATTTTTATATTGTTCTATTCTATATTATTATATTATGTTGTATTCTATTATATTGTATGAGTTCCTGCCTTTATTTAACCTTCATTGTACTTATATTATGAATATTAACAGCAATGGTCTTCAATGATTTCCATGGAGTACTGGTGCTATGGATCTTTATAATGGGTAATCATTACTATGTTTATGGATAGATTAGGGAATTACAATCACTGTCATTTATACAGCTACTCCCAAGGAATCAGTAGTACAAAGTAACTGTGAAAACTGTACTGTGTGTCAACACTGTTAACGTTGCATGTAAGGTGCCATAAAGATTCTAATCGATACGTAAACACTTGGGTCTACGACTTATGATACATAGATACCTGGGTCTAGTACATATGATACATAGATACCTGGGTCCAGTATATATGATACATAGATACCTGGGTCTAGTGTATATGATACATAGATACCTGGGTCTAGTATATATGATACATAAATACCTGGGTGTAGTATATATGATACATAAACACTTGGGTCTATGACATATGATACATAAATACCTGGGTCTAGTAATATGATATATAAATACCTGGGTCTAGTATATATGATACATAGATACCTGGGTCTAGTATATATGATACATAGATATCTGGGTCCAGTATATATGATACATATATATCTGGGTCTAGTATATATGATACATAGATACCTGGGTCTAGTACATATGATACATAGATACCTGGGTCCAGTATATATGATACATATATATCTGGGTCTAGTATATATGATACATAGATACCTGGGTCTAGTAATATGATATATAAATACCTGGGTCTAGTATATATGATACATAGATACCTGGGTCTAGTATATATGATACATAGATACCTGGGTCTAGTACATATGATACATAGATACCTGGGTCTAGTATATATGATACATAGATACCTGGGTCTAGTATATATGATACATAGATACCTGGGTCTAGTATATATGATACATAGATACCTGGGTCTAGTATATATGATATATAAATACCTGAGTCTAGTATATATGATACATAGATACCTGGGTCTAGTATATATGATATATAAATACCTGGGTCTAGTATATATGATACATAAATACCTGGGTGTAGTATATATGATACATAAACACTTGGGTCTACGACATATGATACATAAATACCTGGGTCTAGTACATATGATATATAAATACCTGAGTCTAGTATATATGATATATAGATACCTGGGTCTAGTGTATATGATATATAAATACCTGGGTCTAGTACATATGATAAATAGATACCTGGGTCTAGTATATATGATATATGGATACCTGGGTCTAGTATATATGATACATAGATACCTGGGTCTAGTATATATGATATGTAGATACCTGGGTCTAGTGTATATGATACATAGATACCTGGGTCTAGTACATATGATACATAGATACCTGGGTCTAGTATATATGATATATAGATACCTGGGTCTAGTGTATATGATATGTAGATACCTGGGTCTAGTGTATATGATATATAGATACCTGGGTCTAGTGTATATGATATATAGATACCTGGGTCTAGTATATATGATATATAGATACCTGGGTCTAGTACATATGATATATAAATACCTGGGTCTAGTACATATGATATATAGATACCTGGGTCTAGTATATATGATACATAGATACCTGGGTCTAGTATATATGATACATAGATACCTGGGTCTAGTACATATGATACATAGATACCTGGGTCTAGTGTATATGATATATAGATACCTGGGTCTAGTATATATGATATATGGATACCTGGGTCTAGGACATATGATATATGAATACCTGGGTCTAGGACATATGATATATGGATACCTGGGTCTAGGGTCTAGGACATATGATATATAGATACCTGGGTCTAGAACATATGATATATGGATACCTGGGTCTATGACATATGATATATGGATACCTGGGTCTAGGACATATGATATATGGATATCTGGGTCTAGGACATATGATATATGGATACCTGGGTCTAGGAAATATGATAAATGAATACCTGGGTCTAGGACATATGATATATGGATACCTGGGTCTAGGACATATGATACATATATACCTGGGTCTAGGACATATTATATATAGATACCTGGGTATATTATATATGATATATAGATACCTGGGTCTAGTATATATGATACATAGATACCTGGGTCTAGTATATATGATACATAGATACCTGGGTCTAGTATATATGATACATAGATACCTGGGTCTAGTACATATGATACATAGATACCTGGGTCTAGTACATATGATATGTAGATACCTGGGTCTAGTATATATGATACATAGATACCTGGGTTTAGTATATATGATACATAGATACCTGGGTCTAGTATATATGATACATAGATACCTGGGTCTAGTATATATGATACATAGATACCTGGGTCTAGTACATATGATACATAGATACCTGGGTCTAGTACATATGATATGTAGATACCTGGGTCTAGTATATATGATACATAGATACCTGGGTCTAGTGTATATGATACATAGATACCTGGGTCTAGTATATATGATATGTAGATACCTGGGTCTAGTATATATGATACATAGATACCTGGGTCTAGTATATATGATATGTAGATACCTGGGTCTAGTGTATATGATACATAGATACCTGGGTCTAGTATATATGATACATAGATACCTGGGTCTAGTATATATGATACATAGATACCTGGGTCTAGTATATATGATACATAGATACCTGGGTCTAGTATATATGATACATAGATACCTGGGTCTAGTACATATGATACATAGATACCTGGGTCTAGTACATATGATATGTAGATACCTGGGTCTAGTATATATGATACATAGATACCTGGGTCTAGTATATATGATACATAGATACCTGGGTCTAGTACATATGATATGTAGATACCTGGGTCTAGTATATATGATACATAGATACCTGGGTCTAGTGTATATGATATATGGATACCTGGGTCTAGTATATATGATATATAGATACATAGACACCTGGGTCTAGTATATATATTATATATAGATACATAGATACCTGGGTCTAGTATATATGATACATAGATACCTGGGTCTAGTATATATGATACATAGATACCTGGGTCTAGTATATATGATATGTAGATACCTGGGTCTAGTACATATGATATGTAGATACCTGGGTCTAGTACATATGATATATAGATACATAGACACCTGGGTCTAGCACATACGTATGGGGATTCTCTCTCTGGGCTGTGGGAAGACTCCAACGGGATATTTGGACTGTTCCCCTGCCGTTTTCCAGTTCAGGATTCCAATTAACCTAGTAGACAGCGTGACGCCAATCACTCCACACTGTATCGACAACAAGCATGAGAATAATAATGCCATTAGGATGATGTAGCTTAGTTTGTGTGTGTGCGCGTGTGTCTGTGTGTGTGTCTGTACGTGTGCGTGCATTTGTGTCTGTGTGTGCCTGTGCGCGTGTGTTTGTGTGTGTGTGTGTGTGTGTCCGAGTGACTCCTCCCCTGCCCGGTGTGACAGAGAAGTTGCTCCAGTCATTCATCAAGTCCCTCTCTGGCCAGGGAGAGGGGCTGTCTCAGTCCCTGTTGTCCCTGGGCCCTGCGCCTGCTGCTCAGGGGGCCGGCCCTGCAATATGTGCATCTCGGGCCTCTGGTGGACTGGCTGGCTGGCTGGTGGGCTGACTGTCTGGCCGGCTGCAGAGAAAACTGCTGAGGTGCTGACTGCTGCTAACTTTGATAGATTTGTTGTTGTCATTTGCT